>NC_134362.1:114138286-114438286 GCF_048569485.1 Anomaloglossus baeobatrachus | reverse complement strand
TAAATGGCTGAGTTTAAAAAAGTTTGAGTGTGCAATGCAGGCAGACGTGCTGCAAATAACGTTCCAATACTGTGAATTGACAAAAGTACAATAGCCACGTTTAGGATACAACTAGGTACACTGAGTGTTTGCTACTATAAATGGCTGAGTTTAAAAAAGTTTGAGTGTGCAATGCAGGCAGACGTGCTGCAAATAACGTTCCAATACTGTGAATTGACAAAAGTACAATAGCCACGTTTAGGATACAACTAGGTACACTGAGTGTTTGCTACTATAAATGGCTGAGTTTAAAAAAGTTAGAGTGTGCAATGCAGGCAGACGTGCTGCAAATATCGTTCCAATACTGTGAATAGACAAAAGTACAATAGCCACGTTTAGGATACAACTAGGTACACTGAGTGTTTGCTACTATAAATGGCTGAGTTTAAAAAAGTTTGAGTGTGCAATGCAGGCAGACGTGCTGCAAATAACGTTCCAATACTGTGAATTGACAAAAGTACAATAGCCACGTTTAGGATACAACTAGGTACAGTGAGTGTTTGCTAGTATAATGGCTTAGTTAAAATGAGTTTGAGTGTGCAATGCAGGCAGACGCGCTATGCAAATGTCTTTGCACTAGTGGGACTATAGCAAAGTCCAATAGCCACGTATAGGATGCCACTAGGTACACTGAGTGTTTGCTAGTATAATGGCTTGGTTTTAATGAGTTGGAGTGTGCAATGCAGGCAGACGCGCTCTGCAAATGTCTTTGCACTAGTGGGACTATAGCAAAGTCCAATAGCCACGTATAGGATGCCACTAGGTACACTGAGTGTTTGCTAGTATAATGGCTTGGTTAGAATGAGTTGTAGTGTGCAATGCAGGCAGATGTGCTCTGCTAATGTCTTTGCACTAGTGGGACTATAGCAAAGTCCAATAGCCACGTATAGGATGCCACTAGGTACACTGAGTGTTTGCTAGTATAATGGCTTAGTTAAAATGAGTTTGAGTGTGCAATGCAGGCAGACGCGCTATGCAAATGTCTTTGCACTAGTGGGACTATAGCAAAGTCCAATAGCCACGTATAGGATGCCACTAGGTACACTGAGTGTTTGCTAGTCTAATGGCTTGGTTAGAATGAGTTGTAGTGTGCAATGCAGGCAGATGTGCTCTGCTAATGTCTTTGCACTAGTGGGACTATAGCAAAGTCCAATAGCCACGTATAGGATGCCACTAGGTACACTGAGTGTTTGCTAGTATAATGGCTTAGTTAAAATGAGTTTGAGTGTGCAATGCCGGCAGACGCGCTATGCAAATGTCTTTGCACTAGTGGGACTATAGCAAAGTCCAATAGCCACGTATAGGATGCCACTAGGTACACTGAGTGTTTGCTAGTATAATGGCTTGGTTTTAATGAGTTGGAGTGTGCAATGCAGGCAGACGCGCTCTGCAAATGTCTTTGCACTAGTGGGACTATAGCAAAGTCCAATAGCCACGTATAGGATGCCACTAGGTACACTGAGTGTTTGCTAGTATAATGGCTTGGTTAGAATGAGTTGTAGTGTGCAATGCAGGCAGACGCGCTCTGCAAATGTCTTTGCACTAGTGGGACTATAGCAAAGTCCAATAGCCACGTATAGGATGCCACTAGGTACACTGAGTGTTTGCTAGTATAATGGCTTGTTTAGAATGAGTTGTAGTGTGCAATGCAGGCAGACGCGCTCTGCAAATGTCTTTGCACTAGTGGGACTATAGCAAAGTCCAATAGCCACGTATAGGATGCCACTAGGTACACTGAGTGTTTGCTAGTATAATGGCTTAGTTATCAGTTGGAGTGTGCAGAGGACAAGAGGGTACAGTGGCAGGATTGTGGTGCTCTGGGTAGAGGAATGGAAGCCTGCCTTTCTATTCCCTCCTAATGGTGAAATGCAGGTAGGAAATCCCTGACCTGGGCTACACAGACGCTGTTGCTGTTTGCAGGACCTGTCACCTATGGCTCTCTGACCCTGCCGGTTGGAGCCCTTAAAAGGACTGCTATAAAGTGCTCTCCCTAAGCTGTCTAACGCTGTGTATGCAGCGCATACAGCTGTATCGGCTATAGGACTCAGGAAGACGGAGCTGCGACAGTGATGTCTGACACCAAAGACGCAGAAGGCAGATAATGGCGTCCGTGAAGAAAATGTCCGGTTTTATAATGCAGGGACATGTGACATGCAGATCCTATCACACATGCCGTTGCTTCTCTGGCTCAAAGTCCACTTAGCTGTGTGTGTGTCTGGGATTGGCTGACATGCTGGCCCGCCCCACAAGACGCGCGCACTTAGGGAAGGAAGACAAGAAAAAAAAAAAAAAAAAATGGCGATCGCCATTATAGAAACAGCAGTGATCTGAAGGCGCTGTTCACGCACACTATACACTGAAATGTGATAATAGTTTGATTCACAGAGTGACTTACACTATTACAGCAGAAACCAAGCTATGATTTAGCTGTTTTTTGGCTGCTAGAACCGTTCTCGAACGTTTCTAGAACTACCGAGCTTTTGCAAAAAGCTCGAGTTCTAGTTCGATCTAGAACATGCCCCAAAATCACTCGAGCCGCGAACTGGAGAACCACGAACCACGAACCGCGCTCAACTCTACTAACGACGTGACCCCATCGACATCTCATTAGATATATCGTAGCATGTAATGCCCGCTTTATTCAATAGCTCAATCACAGTCCCTATGCGGGGGCAAAGACGCAGCCTCGGTCTCATTAAATACATCCATGAATCCGTCAAATACTCAGGGACCTCCTGTGTCTGAGATGAAATAGACAAAACAGGAATATCCTTATCCACACATCGGCAGCCCCAACTAGTCACAGACAAGGATGTCCAATCCAGAACTGGATTATCGGTTTGCAACCAAGGGAATCCCAGTACCAAAATGTCATGCAAATTATGCAAGACCAAAAACTTACAAACCTCCTGTTGGTCAGGTGCAACCTGCATAGTCACCTGGGTCCAAAGCTGGGGCTTATTTTCAGCTAAAGGAGTAGAATCAATACCCCTCAAAGGGATAGTAGCATGCAAAGGTACCATAGGAAAACCACAAGGCTCAGCAAACCCAAAATCCATCAAGTTCAGGGCAGCTCCTGAATCAATAAAAGCCATAGCAGAAAATGACGACAGGGAACAGATCAAAGAAAACGACAAAAGAAACTTAGACTGTATACCACCCAAAGTAAACGAACGGGCAAATCGTTTCTCGCGCTTAGGGCAGACAGAAATAGTATGAGAGGCAATTCCATAGAAGAAACATAGCTTATTACGTCATCTGAAACCCTGCCGTTCCGCCCTAGAAAGGACCCTATCACACTGCATAGGCTCTGGAGAATGCTCTGAGAGCAACACCTCTGCTCGCATTGTTTTACATTCACGTAAATGTCTGTCAATCTAAATGGCCAATGACAAAAGAGGAATCGAGACCAGAGGGGACAGGAAAGCCTACCATAACATCCTTAACAGACTCTGCCAATCCCTTCCGAAAGAGAGCTGCAAGAGCCACATCATTCCACTCAGTAAGGACCGCCCACTTACGAAACTTCTGACAATATACCTCTGCAGGTTCCTGACCCTGGATCAAAGGCAATAACATTTTCTTGGCTTGATCAACAGCATTAGGTTCATCATATAACAACCCCAGAGCCTGAAAAAAAATTCTACATCAGCAAGAGCAGGATCTCCAGGCGCCAGGAAAAAAGCCCAATCCTGGGGGTCACCACGCAGCAGGGAGATAACAATCAGAACTCGCTGCCTGTAAGACCCTGAGGACTTTGGTTTCAAGGCAAAAAATAACCTACAATTGTTCTTGAAGTTCAAGAATTTAGACTGATCCCCAGGAAACAAATCAGGTACAGGTATCTTAGGTTCTACAGCAGGTGTCTGGGCAAGATAATTGGATATATCCTTAACCTGAGACATAAGCTGATCAACTTGCTCAGCTAATTGTGTAACATCCATAGCAGCACAAGATCCTCCACGTCACCCAGAGAAAAAGAGGAAAAAACACATAAACAAAAAAAAATTCTGACACACTTTTTTTTCCCTTATTTTGAGTACCCTGGAATCTTAGGTAAGGCCGGTGATACTGTCATGACTCAGTGACAGAGGAGGATCAGAAAAAGGACAAAAATGCGGAAACCCAAAAAGTAACCAGAGTGGCTGGAACCTTAGTGGACTGCAGACCTAATACTGACACACAACTAGAAGTAGCCGTGGGGCGAGCCTACGATCACTTAGTTGCCTCGACAAAGCCGGAGAACTAAATATTCTAACAGAAAGAATGTCATGATTGACTCCTGGCTCAGCTGGAGCTGAGCCTTTTTTTTAGTTTCACTTCTGATGCAGGTCACGTTAGGGGTTAATCCTTTCTGCCTCGTTCTGGAGGTCAGGCTGCTTTATTAGGGCACTGTGTCTCTTGGACTTCGCCAGTGATATTTCTGGCTCTGCTGTGTTCTGCTCTTGAGTGACCTGTTGTCTGCCCTGCCCCCTCCTGACCTCCGTGTTCACCTGACCTGTTAACCTCCTCTGTTGACTGTTTCCATCACTGTCTCTCCCACTGTCTCCCTGTTCGTTCCTTATCTGTTTACCTTAATTCTGTCTTGTCTTCCCACTCCCACTCGCTTCTAGGCTCTGATTTCCCGGCTACTGACTATTTGCTTCCCTCTGACTACGTTTAGACTTTGCCCTTGTGTACTTACAAGACCTCATGTTGTGACACGGCTTTCTGACGATTCTTCTGCCATCTGGTGGGCTTGACTAGTATTACCTCTGCTAGGGAATTCCCTACTCATACATTTCCTCCACTTTTACGCCCCCTAGTGGTTTACCAGCTAACTACCTTCTCAGATAGTTTCAGGAATCCTCTCAGTCACACATTACTGCGCTGTACTGCTATTGCACATCTTAGAGTACAGCGTGACAAAGAAATAATAGAAAAGCTAATCTGCCTCGGAGCAATCGCCAAAGATATACATAGCCCCCCACATGTAAAGACTATGGTGATAGAAGAAAACACAATACATAGCTAGAAAACAGATTCAGCAAAGATGAAGCCCAAACTATCTGTATAGGAAAGGATAGGAAAGAGCACTGTCTTCAGCCGTAAAAACCCTAATAAATCTCAGCACGCCTGATATGGAAAAGCCCTGAGCCCACACAGGCTCTCCCCCACTAAATCAGTACTCTGGTGTTACTGGGATCCAAAAGACATTAATATAGATGAGGGATTGAATTTAATACCAAGCATGACAAAACACAATACATAGCAGAACATGGAGCTAGGTATACAGACACTCCCAGCAGGGAATTATCCAACTCCACCAAGAACTCCCCAAAGGCAAAATCAGGAATCAAGCATTAGTAATAAAGCAGAAAAAACAACAAGAAAGTGGAAGCAATAAGCAGAGGTATAAAGACCACTTATCTGAGAGGAATTCTGGTAGTGAGCAGGGCTGGTTTCAGAATGTCCTTAACACACAGGATATCCATTGAGGACCGTCAAGTAACAGGAGAAAACTGCTCAGTCCAATCTGAAATACCTGATTGCCAGTCCTCCACAGGTGTGTGGCTTTCATTCCACACATCAACTGCACCGCCAACACTGACCACAAGAGGGAGCTCCAAACTGGAAAATGTATTCACAACAGTACCCCCTTCCTTGAGGAGGGGTCACTGAACCCTCCCCGGAACCCCCGGGTTTGTCAGGATGGGCTCGATGAAAAGCACGGATCAAGCGATCAGCATGTATGTCGAAAGCAACCACCTAACAATTATCCTCCTGACCATAACCTTTCCACTTGACCAGATACTGGAGCTTCTGTCTAGCAATATGGAAATCCAAAATTTTTTCCACTACATATTCCAGATCCCCTTTGACCAACACAGGATCAAGAGGTGCAGCCATGGGCACTTTTGGTTCAACATATTTTTTCAACAAAGACTTATGAAAGATATTGTGAATCTTGAAAGTCTCTGGAAGAGACAAACGGAAAGAAACAGGATTAATGATCCTTGAAATGTTATAAGGTCCAATAAACCTTGGCTTAAATTTTGGAGAAGAAACTTAGTATCAAAACAGAAAAAACTACAAGAAAGTGGAAACAATAAGCAGAGGTACAAAGATCAACTCAAGACTTATCTGAGAAGAGTTCTGGTAGAGAGAAGGGCTGGTTTCAGAACAAGTCAACTGCACCGCCAGCACTGACCACAATAGTGAACCCCAAACTGGAAAATGTATTCACAACAGTGTCTATTATGACTGTACTGTGACATCACTGTGTGTATTATACCTGTACTGTGAAATCACTGTGTGTATTATCCCTGTACTATGACATCACTGTGTGCATTACCCCTGTACTGAGACATCACTGTGTGTTGCCCCTGTACTGTGACATCACTGTGTGTATTATCCGTGTACTGTGACATCACTGTGTGTATTACTCCTGTGCTGTGACATGTCTGTGTGCATTACCCCTGTACTGTGACATCACTGTGTGTATTATCCCTGTACTGGGTGGGATTTGCGGTGTGAACCCACTGGTCTTTGAGCAGTGGCCTTTGCTCAGTAACAGGATGGTGCTTATATTCAGACTCTATGTGGTGATAATGTTTCGTCATGGTGTTGCGGTATTATTTTGCAATGTATAGTAGTATTATTGGTCTTGGTATGGTGGGTGCTGTTCAGTATCACTATGTAGTATGTATTATTTGGTAATTGTATGACTAATTTGTTGATGCATTACTAAAAAGAAATGTAGATATTTATAGATTTGTAATATTTAATTATTTTTCCGCCGGCAGTAAATGTATCAGTAATTACTGTGAGACACTTTGGTAGGACTATTTTTTAGTACTGTTTAATTTATGTGTTGCCCACCTGCAGCAATCGCCCCAGGGACTCCACTCCACCTTCAGGGATGCCACAGGGTCTCCACTCGTTGGTATCTCTGGCCACAGGTATGTCAGGTTTATTTACATGGGAGTCATGATGCCACTCACGGTTTGCGGTCAGGGTTATGGGTGACCGCCACTGCAGGTTTAACAAGCGTCTGGGGCTGATGGAGTCTGCAGTCGGGTGGTGTGGCCTTCCGTGAGTGAGGCTGGCCCCAGGGGCTCGGGTGCGTGGAACAACAGGTCCCAAAATAACTCAGGCTCATTCCGTATTGTCTTTTAACTTGTTTACTCACTGTCAGATGTTCTGTGAGGAACCCGGGCGATGCTGAGATTAACCAGGAGGAACAATTTTTTTACCAGGAGGAACCAGGTATTCTTTAGGTCGGTCTAAGGGTAACCATTAACTCGCCTTCCTAGCACTTCTTGTTTCGGATAACCCCTGACTTGAAGTACCGTGGGATTCATCCAGGGAAGCCGCTACTGCCTTTTCTCCCCTTTTTGGACCGTTTGCCAGCAGCGTGGAGCAAGGAAGATGGCTCTTTGCTCATTCCTCCTTATGGGCCCCCTCGTTGCTGCTGAGGCTCGGACTCTAGTTGGTTGGTGTGGGACTTGTGGATCCCCTCACCGGCAGGTTTAGCAGATCATAAAATGGACGTCTACTCTAGGGACCTGTTCCCCGTGTGTGCCTAGTCACCAGGAGTCTCGGTACTCAACCAGCTGACTTCCTCAGCGTCTTTCTGACCGACTTGCTGGTAACCGTTCTCCCCCGCTAATGGCTACTACACGTGCAGGGTCTGACTAGCGTGTTAGCGCGCGTTTCTCCTTCAGCAACCCTCTTTCTGCGCCAGACTGATTAACTCCTCTTACTTTCCTTACAGCTGGTGCCACCTTAGCTTCCAGCCCCTCCCCTACACCCCTAGATGAGATGTAGAGGAACGCCCCCTCTTGGGTCTGCCCAAGGGTCCCCTCTAAGGTGTGGGAGACCTGGTTGCTATGTGTCTATGCGTACACACCCTATTCCGGCCTTTGGAATTACCTGAAAGCACTGTCCCCGCATGGGTGCAGTACTCAGTGGTGCCTGACCAGGTCAGGGGCACCACATTTACTCTGGAGATCTTTGGTTTGTTGGCTGCGGCTGATGCCACTGTTTGTAGGTGCTGTGGTGCTCTGCGAGCGTCAGGCGCTGCGGTGCTCTGCGAGCAACAGGCACTGTGATGCTCAGCGAGAGTCAGGCACTGCGGTGCACAGCGAGCGTCAGGCCCTGTGGTGCTCTGTGAGCGTCAGGCCCTGTGGTGTTCTGCGAGCATCAGGCCCCGCGGTGCTCTGCGAGTGTCAGGCCCTGCGGTGTTCTGCGAGCGTAAGGCCCTGCGGTGCTCTGCGAGTGTCAGGCCCTGTTGTGCTCTGCGATCGTCAGACATCACACACAGTCACAAAACAGGAGGACAGGCACACAGCACTGCCTAGACTGGTGCTCTGCAGACGGAGCCGTGCCCAGTAATAGTCTCCTTACTGGACTGGTAGATATAAAGATAGCCTGGCTAGAATAAAGATTAATTCATAATTTGTGTATTTATGCCCCCCCAATAACTTATATGCCCTCCCACTGGCCCCTAGTAACTTGTATGTCCCCCCAAGTAACTTGTATGTTCCCCCCAGCAACGCATATGCTGTTTATTATGTTAATATTTTATTGTATTTTTTTAATGGGGGAGGATCCATTCAGACTTTTGCTATGTGGCCTCATGATTTCTATGTACGCCCCTGCCTGAAGCCCATTTTGTAGGGAGGCATCTGAGGAGCTCATTAGTCTGGGTTAGGTTCTAAGACCTTGGACTTTATAACATCAGCTATAACAGACTACAGGGTTCTTTGATGTGAATAATAGAGGTTTTGTGGAAAATCATTTGATGCCTTACATTACTGTTGTACTTGGACAATGCTTGCACAATATTTCCATTGACTGCAAGGAAAAACCTGCGAGACTTGCATTGCCCAACTTGAGTTACATGATTAGAACTTGGCATCTCATGACACAAGTTTCTATGTGGCCTGAGCATTCAAGTAAATCTACGTTGCTTATCTGAAAATGAAAGAGGTTCAAAATATTTTTTTAATAATGATACAGTATGGGGCAGACTGTGGAGAGTAGTCAGTTTAGAGTTGACAGTAAAGTGTGAAGCTGTGACTGAGCAACGTCCTGACTCGGGTTGACGGTGACCTGGTACCCAGGAGAAGTGGTTGCCAGTGGAGTACTTCCGGAACTACGCACCGACGGGGTACAGGACCTTAGGACAGGAAAGAGCTTCAAGCCAACCTGTTAACACCTGCACAGCAAAGGGGACCATCAAGGACCTTGCTGACCCTAAAGAATCCAAAAACCCAGTAGCAAAGGGAGAAACGGGGACAGGACCAGAGACTCCAACCCCACAAGGTTCACGCTATCATAAGGCGGACAGGAGTGGACAAACCACAAAACGGGGACCCCCAGTGTTCTATACCACGGGGACCCATTTACCAGAGACAGGTGCAGGGGAGGAAGGTACCAAAGAACTAGACTGGCAGTGGGACAAAGGGAACCTGGAGGCGAAACCAGCCGGCTTCGTGCAACCAGTTAACATCTCAAGTGAGTAAACAAGTTGCACTGAATACCTGCCTGGACTCCCTTCTTCCGACGCCCACTGCACCATACACCCACTGGGGCAATACCCTACTTGCGGAGGGACTACCATACTAGCTGCTAATACCACTAGCCCCAGTAGAGACATTCTGTTGCGACAGCTCCCTAAACTTAGCCGCAACACCGCAAGTGACGTCACGAATAAACTTTATTCACCAATCCCCTGTAAATATCCCCATTACAAAAAGGCCCAGGGAACGGAACCGGGTAACAGCCACCATCGTGATATTCCCAAGATGTACACTGCTCGGAACCGAGTACCCCATGTTCCTGGGTGCTACAACCCTTTTTCCTGGCGTCACAAACAGGATTGAACTGGACCCAGTCAAACCGGGTGATGTGTGCCTTGTATTATATGGACTGAACTTTATTGTTTGAAAAAACACCGCCATTTTGCTGTGAAAAATAACTGCGCCACAGCAGACTAAAAGGCGGGAAAAGAAAGCCCTGCTCCCTGTGAGTATCCGGAATGTAAAACGAAACCGGAAGCAGGGAGTCCGGAAGCCCTGCACCAGAATGCCTCCAGGACTGCACCAAGGGATCGTGCCAGTGTCCCAGTTCGCCAGGGACCTGGACCGCGGAGAGTCTAGAAGCAGAGATCCAGCAGCTGTGCTAGACTCTGTGAGCAGAACACCTGTAGCAAGTCGAGGAGTGGAAGGCGGAGATGATGGCAGCCATGCGGGCTCAAGAAAGTGGAGCGCCACTTGACCAGGCTGCACCAACCCAGTTACCGGAATCCGTCCTCGACCAGGCCATGTTGCTGCCAGAGCTAGAAAGACCAGAAGCAGTCGCATCACCTTCTCCGCTGGAGAAGGAGCAAGCTTCGTCCTCTGATACAGTGTCGGCAGCCCAGGCGATGACGTCAACGGGAGCCACAGAGGAGGCCACCACCTCCAGGAGGCTGACGACTGTCCCCAGGTATCGCACCCAGTCGCTGTCGGGACTCCGGCAGTGAGCTACCCCGAACCAGGTAGCGGGAAGTCAGCAGTCGTAACCTGGGAGCGGGCACGGGTTGAGGAGGACACCCGTGGAGGCAGCCAGGCCATCATCACCCAGTTGGACCGGGAGCGGGAGGCGCAGCAGGCGCAGGCAGAAGCCAGAGACTTCCAAGAAAAGCAGCGCCTGCGGCTCGCCATCTACTGCGTCCGGGGCCTGATGTACCACAGTGTTGTGGAATGTTTTAGCATCGAGAGGGGATGGGGGTTCATTGCAGAGCCCAGCCTGAAGGAGGGAGTGTTCATCTCCCGCCGGGAAGTGAGACCTCATCTCCCTAAAGGACACCCTGATCGGGACCTGCATGTGGGTGACAAGGTTGCCTACACCCGGCACTATGGATGGTGGGGCTGTTATGCCCTTGATATGGAGGTTCTTGATGAAAAGCCATCCCCCGCTCTCACTTCAGCACCCACTTCAGCACCCACTTCCGCACCAGTCCCTCAGCTGCCACCAGGAGGCAGTGCAGGTGCATGGGACCAGTGAATGCAGACTCTAAGTGCTGATCCCAGGAGGTCAAGTGAACCAGTTGGCCCCTACCTAGCACTCTGGTAGCCATGACCTGCTAGGCTACCAGTTTATTATTGTATTTTTGTTTGAACATTGAACTGTTCCAGATTGACAAAGTTACCAGTTTAATGTTTTGATATAAAAAAGGACCCAGGCTGCAGGACTGGCAGCAGCCAACACAAACTTGTGTCTTGTAAAAAAAAAAATTGCACCAGTTGTGCCCAATCAGGGTACACCCTTCCAGCGGACATTGCTGTGAGCACCGCCACCAGGAGAGGCCAGGTGCAGGAAAGGTCTGCGGCAGAGGGGGCCGAGACCTGGTCACTAGTGAAACTGGTGACCTGCCTCCTTAGAAGGGTTCTAAAGGGGACTTTACACGCTACGACATCGCTAATGCGAACTCGTTGGGGTCACGGAATTGGTGATGCACATCCGGCCGCATTAGCGATGCCGTTGCGTGTGACACCAATGAGCGATTTTGCATCGTTGCAAAAACGTGCAAAATCGTTCATCGGTGACATGGGGGTCCATTCTCAAAAATCGTTACTGCAGCAGTAACGAGGTTGTTCCTCGTTCCTGCGGCAGCACACATCGCTCCGTGTGACACCGCAGGAACGAGGAAGCTCTCCTTACCTGCCTCCCGGCCGCTATGCGGAAGGAAAGAGGTGGGCGGGATGTTACGTCCCGCTCAGCTCCGCCCCTCCGCTGCTATTGGGCGGCCGCTCAGTGACGTCGCTGTGACGCCGCACGGACCAACCCCTTAGAAAGGAGGCGGTTCGCCAGTCACAGCGACGTCGCCGGGCAGGTAAGTATGTGTGATGGGTCTAGGCGATGTTGTGCGGCACGGGCAGCGATTTGCCTGTGTCGCACAATAGATGGGGGCGGGAACGCACACTAGCGATATCGGGACCGATATCGCAGTGTGTAAAGCAGCCTTTAGACCAGGATCTTTGGGTGGTGGGTGCAGGGAGGGATACTCAGGTTTGAAACGTTTTAAAGTGATGAACCTCCCCTGCGTGGGATGACCAGTTATGGTTACATGCAAATAAATAAAAATCTGTAACCAATTTTACCTTGCAGCCCGAGGACCTTCTTGAATTAACCAAGGAAGAATGTAGCTCCTCTGAAGCCATCAGGGTGCTACAAGGTTCTGCATCCCCACCAGGATGCAGGGCCTACCCCCTTAGGGACCCAGAACCCCAGTGCCGATACCACCAAAAACCCAGGTAATCCCAGTTTTCCCCAACAATCCCCCATACAATGGTACTTAGCTAGAGTGGGACCAATGGATGGCCGCCTAGAGGTGGAGCCACTCCATTCCACTGGTTGACCAGGTGGGAGGGGCAGACTGTGGAGAGTAGTCAGTTTAGAGTTGACAGTAAAGTATAAAGGTGTGACTGAGCAACGTCCTGACTCGGGTTGATGGTGACCTGGTACCCAGGAGAAGTGGTTGCCAGTGGAGTACGGTGGAGTACTCCCAGAACTACGCACCGATGGGGTACAGGACTCTAGGACAGGAAAGCGCTTCAAGCCGACCTATTAACACCTGCACAGCAAAGGGGACCATCAAGGACCTTGCTGACCCTAAAGAATCCGAAGACTCAGTAGCAAAAAGAGAACCGGGGACAGGACTAGAGACTCCATGCTACCGTCAGGCGGACAGGAGTGGACAAACCACAGAACGGGAACTCCCAGTGTTCTATACCCCAATGACCCATTTACCAGAGAAAGGTGCAGAGTAGGAAGGTACCAGAGAACCAGACTGGCACTAGGACAAAGGGGACCTGGAGGCGAAACCAGGCGGCCTCAGGCAACCAGTTAACATCTCAAGTGAGTAAACCAGTTGCCCCGAATACCTGTCTGGACTCCCTTCTTCCAACGCCCACTGCACCATACACCCACTGGGGCAATACCCTACTTGCGGAGGGACTAGCATAGTAGCTGCTAATACCACTAGCCCCAGTAGAGGCATTCTGCAGCGACGGCTCCCTACACTTAGCCGCAACACCGCAAGTGGCGTCACGAATAAACTTTATTCACCAATCCCCTGGAAATATCCCTATTACAAAAAGGGCCCAAGGAACGGAACCGGGTAACAGCCACAATCGTGACATTCCCAAGATGTACACTGCTCGGAACCGAGTACCCCATGTCCCTGGGTGCTACAAACCTTTTTCCTGGAGTCACAAACAGGATTGAACTGGACCCGGTCAAACCGGGTGACATGTGCCTTAACCGTTGTATTATATGGACTGAACTTTATTGTTTGAAAAGCCACCGCCATTTTGCTGTGAAAAATAACTGCACCACAGCAGACCAAAAGGCGGGAAAAGAAAGCCCTGCACACACACTGCCCGGAACCGAGTACCCCATATCCCTGGGTGCTACATAAGTGTGACGCCCCTGACTCTATCAGGGTGTCACAGGGAACTGCACTCCTTTCACTTATGGTGCAAAACTCAACCCCACATGATTCTGAGATCCTAATTGTTGGTATTGCTTCCATCAGCACTCAAATCCTAACCACACCTCACACCACACCCTGTCAGGCACACCAGTGGGTGATCGAGCTGGAACAAAGCCACCCGCCTTGGGGTCAGGCAGACAGGTGAGAGGGAGGAAGTGGAGAGCAGACTTTGAGTCAGACGAGTAGTAGCCCTCAGAGAGTGAGGAGCTGAGGGAGTTGGAGCTCCCTGTGGGACTTTTAGTTAGGTCGCGGACAGTGGTCTGGGACCTAAGGAGTTGGAGACCCGGTCGCAGGGTATTGGAGAAGGGTGTCCAGACTTAGTGTTGGAGAATGGTCGGCACCGGAAAATCTAGTAACCGGACCGGTACCGAGCACGGCAGGGTACTGGACCCTAGATCAGGGAGTAGCTTCACGCAACCTGGTAATTCACCTGTGGAAGATACTCTCTCTGAACTGTCCCCAAGAGCTCAGAGATCGAAGACAACAACACAACAAGGGGAATAGGGCTTTCCAGCTTATACAGCCTGCAAAGAGCCCAAGTGTCAGCCATCGAGAGCGCAGCTCCTCTGTCTAACGATAGGGAGCGGGACCCTGACCGCTTCAGGCCGAGGGGTCACTCAGAAACATCTAAACACAAGTGCATGGAGGCAGGCTCCGGACCACTAGCAATACCAACGGGAACGGATTCCCGGACGAGCTCCCCCGAGTGGCAGTGGCACCCAGAGACTTGGTTTACTCCTGTGTCAGAGTCTACTTAATGCAAAATGCATACAGCTGCACACTAAAAATGCCATCAATGTATAGTGGAACTCTGGTACTGCATTACGAAAAAATTAGATTTTTAGTTTATGAATTGGCCAATGCATGTAAGTCCGGAATCCAACGGCAAGGTAAATCTCAATATTCCGGGTACCTAACTAAAATGCCACTATCTAGGTTAAAAACATCCATGTCTGGGCAGCTAGACTAAAAGATAGTCCAGATAGTGGCATTTCAAGTTAGATTTTTTTAGTTTAGCTGCCCAGACATGGATGTTTTTAACCTAGATAGTGGCATTTTAGTTAGGTACCCGGAATATTGAGATTTACCTTGCCGTTGGTTTCCGGGCTTACATGCATTGGCCAATTCATAAACTAAAAAGCTCATTTTTTCATATAGCAGTAATGCAGTACCAGAGTTCCCCTATAAATTGATGTCATTTTTATTGTGCAGCTGTATGCATTTTGTATTTGCTATGTTTTTTCAGCTGGCATCTATACACACTTGTAGGATGTGCGGGTCAGTTTTTTTGAAATATTTGTAGTGAGGCTTTTTCTGACTGAGCCCTCCGCCCTATAAACCAGGCTGTGTTCATGATCCTTATACCAGGAGTCCTAACTGCCCAGACATGGAGGTTAGTCCAGATAGTGGAATTTCAAGTTAGAATTTTCAGTCTAGCTACCCAGACACGGATGTTTTTAACCTAGATAGTGGCATTTTAGTTAGGTACCTGGAATTTTGAGATTTACCTTGCTGTTGGTTTCCAGGCTTACATGCATTGGCCAATTTATAAACTAAAAATCTGATTTTTTTTCATATAGCAGTAATGCAGTACCAGAGTTCCCCTATACATTGATGGCATTTTTAGTGTACAGCTGTATGCATTTTGTATTTGCTTTGTTTTTTCAGCTGGCATCTATGCACACTTGTAGGATGTGTGGGTCAGTTTTTTTTAAATATTTGTAGAGTCTACTTATTGGTCGCACCAACATCCACACAGCCTGAGTGAGTACGCTGCTCCCCCCCCTGTGTCCGGCCTGCCCGCACAGCCTGCACCATCCTATCCACCACCCACCTCTATCCAGAGTCCCGGGGTCTACCCTAGCCATGGAGGGAACACCATCTGGCTGCCCCTTTCTATCTCCCCCGGGTACTCCCACTGGCAGCAGCGGTACTCAACTGACCACGAACCATGGGTGGTGTCACGAACTCTCCCCTTGTAAATACTCCCCTCCTTTACATTTGAAGTGGCCGCAAGCCCCCGGGTCCGGAGACCCTTGAGCCACGATAACCCCGCATCTGAACAGTGAGACTGCGGCAGGGGTGGCACATACGCACTCTCCGAGACACTGCCGGCAGACAGAATATTGAGCTATGAAGCACACAGACCTGTTTCTGGAGATGGCCTTAGCCACATGTTAAAAGCATTATCTAATCTTCTTTCTTCAGGAGCGTACTGCACCTCTGCCTCTCGGATTCCAGTTTGCTAGCGGTGGTGAGCTACTGAAGATGGACAGTCTGAAGCAGCAGCATGGCCGAGCTGCTGGTGTGAACTGTGTGCTCTCCCAGGCTGCCAGCAGAGCCAGTTTTGCATCTGAGGAGCGCAGAGGTCAGAGTATGTCTTTGGCACATTTATTAGTTTTCTTTAGCTGAGAGAGAGAGAAAGAGCCCCCATCATCACCACATACACCCTGGCACTACCAGCCCATCATCACCGCATACACCCCGGCACTACCGCACCCATCATCACCGCATACACCCCGGCACTACCACACGCCGTTTTTTTTTTTACTGTACTGCACGATATAGACCGCCCACCGGTGGCTGTGATTGGTTGCAGTGAGACAGCTGTCACTCAGCGTAGGGGTGTGTCTGACTGCAACCAATCATAGGCACTGGTGGGCGGGGGAAGCAGGGAATACGAGATGTAATAATGAGCGGCCAGCATTTTCAAAAGCAGGAGAAGCCGCCAGAGCAGTGTGACAGCTGTGCAGCGCCATGCCGGTGATTGGTGAGTGTGAGAGAAGGGGTGAGAGGGAGCGACCGACTGACAGAGAGAGAAAGAGACCGAGAGAGAGACCGACCAACAGACCGATAGAGAGAGAGAGAGACTGACCGACAGAGAGAGACTGACTGACAGAGAGAGAGAGAGAGAGAGCGACCAGGAGTGCTTTTGTATTTTGAAAAAACAGCTTGCAAATGCTTTTAGCCTAGAAAATGGTAAACCATTAATGGACTACAGAGATGGCAATTATTTTATGAAAAGAGTAAAATATAGAGATTAAAATCCTCCTTTTCTTGAGCAGGTACATTGCAAAGTTGCTTGTTTTTACAAACACGTCATTTTATCCATTTAAGAAGTTGAGACAAGTCATTTAAGAGAAATTGCTTAGTTAGAACAAGTGATCAGTATATGGAAAATCTTACCAATTTTTTTGTTTCTTTTTTGTTTTGGAAAACCTAAATTTCAAAGAAAATAAAATAAAAATCCTGAAGGCTGAATTGTGCTGAAAATGAGTCAATTGTTATATAAACTACAACTACATTTAATGTGTGTGCAGACATAGAAAGAGCTCGGGTGCCAACTCCCGCTGTGGTTATCCAAACTGATTAGATGTATACAGTGGGTCTCTGCAAAATATCTAAAGGCCCCTATTTACAATGTGCCCTCATTAGTGACAGAGGAGCTTTAGGGCATAACTATATGTACACCTCTATAGATGCACCTCTGTATGTACACCTCTCTAGGTACACCTCTGTAGGTGCACCCCTATAGATACACAGCTTTAGGTACACGTCTGTAAGTACACCTCTGTAGGTACACTTCTACAGGTACACCTCTGTAGATAAACCTCTATAGGTACATCTCTGTATGTACACCTCTGTAGGTACACCTCTTTAGGTACACCTCTGTAGGTGTACCACTATAGATACACCGCTATGAGTACACCTCTGTAAGTACACTTCTGAAGGTACACTTCTACAGGTACACCTCTGTAGATAAACCTCTATAGGTACATCGCTGTACATACACCTCTGTAGGTATACCTATATAGGTACATCTCTGTATGTACACCTCTGTAGGTACACCTCTATATGTAACTCTCTGTACATTCACCTCTATAGGTCTATAGGTACACCTCTATAGGTATAAATCTATATGTGACCACTAATGTTGGGCAAGCATGCTCGGTACTCGATTAGGCTTCGGGGTGCTCGGGTATTTGCGGTGCTTGGCCGAGTATCGCAAAAGCTAGGATGTGTCATCCATAAAACAACGAACACAAAACACAGGCTTGCTTCACTGCATGATGTGAGCAGTCACCCCAGGGAGAGCCATTTGCAATCTGTGAATGGCTTTGATTGGTGGTTAAAACAAGACAAGCCTATGGACACAGCCTTTGGATAATAGTGGCACTGTTCCTTTGTTGTCACATTCAGACTCTCTACAGGGTAGTCATAGTAAGCACAGGAAGGAGAACAGGGAAAGCTGTAACTATACAAGATGAATTAAAGTGGCTGCGTTCTTCCAGAACAGCGCCACACCTATCCACAGGTTCTGTGTAGTACTGCAGTCTCATTGATTCCATGTTAGGGTATGTGCGCACGTTGCTTTTTACCTGCTTTTTACCTGCTTTTTTGCTGCTTTTTCTTCTGCGCTGTTTAATGCCAAAATGGATGTGTTCTTCTATTCAAGCAAAGTCTATGGGAATTTGGGTTTCTTGTTCACACTATGTTGTTCAAAATGCTGCCTTTTTGTGGGAGAACTTTGGTCAAAAACTCAGCTTTGCAGTGCAAAACCCAAATGGCAAAAACAATTGACATGTTGCTTCTTTGAAAAGCTGAGTTTTTGACCAAAGTTCTGCCACAAAAAGGCAGCATTTTGAACAACATAGTGTGAACAAGAAACCCAAATTCCCATAGACTTTGCTTGAATAGAAGAACACATCCATTTTGGCATTAAACAGCGCAGAAGAAAAAGCAGCAAAAAAGCAGGTAAAAAGCAGGTAAAAAGCAACGTGCGCACATACCCTTAGACACATCTTGTGTGTCTGGAACAAACGAGTTTTTCTAATCTTCTACAAAACCTTTAAATCAATTGGAGAAAAATCCCATATTTGATTTAACCATCCTATTAGGACTTGTGCACATGAATGTGCTGGAGTCACTGACACAGCCGGGGGAATATGTAACTATTTCTATGCTGGCATCCTGCAGAAAAAAGGAACATCAAACATTGTGTAATCAGGACCATGAAAAAGAATACAAGTGCTAAAGAAAAGAAGCAAACTAAGTAACGGCTTATTTCTGCACAATGTAGACAGAGGCGGTGAAAATGATCAGCGTGTAATGTTACTTTCCAGCCCGGTGTGCCACAGATGATGGCTATTAGCAGGGTGCCCTCCTCACCGTTCCGCTTGCAAGCCTCATTCTTTGTGGCTCTGTACTGAGACATTACTTGCTGAGGAGTGCTCCCGTCTGAACTGGCCTCCTCTGATTCGTTGCTGATGACGGAACCGTTTTCACAAGGCGACCGGCTGCAAGTTACCATAGCAACAGAGACAAGTGTTAGGCATCATTTCTGCAACTCACATAATGAAAATGTCAAGAGCTTTTAGAAGTGGGGGCCTGTGTGACTGTATTGTGTGCGTCCTAGTGCACAGCCATTCCTCTAAATAGATATAGCAGTGCTGAGCATGTCAACATTGCCGTTCAGAAAAACTCATTATATCACAATTGTTCTTTTATTGGATGTATTACTTTACTGTGGAGAATTTTACATTGTGATTCTGACTGTGCTACATCTACATATTCTTTTACACTAGCACTACCGGAGGGGTCATTTTGATCCTTTTGCTATTTCTTTTTCTTATAATTTCTAAAATTTTAACAAATGAGTTCTGAGCTTTTGTGACTTTTATTTATTCATGGTAGTGTATATTTTAGGACACAAAAATTAATTGTAACTTTTTCAGGGGCCCAGATTTTACAATTCATACCTATAAGTACTGAAGGGGTCAATTTGACCCCATACATAAAAGTAGTAGTAGGCAAGTCACCTAATATTACAGAGTACAGAAAATCACAGTGCTTCTCCCTAGTTGTAGAGTGTAATTGTATCTTTGCATATCAGGGATGATTCAGCATTTTGTTTTGTCTAAACTTGTCTGATCCATGTTCCATGTCTCTTGTAGCGATTTCTGCCTGCACTTCAGTAGCAAACATTACAGTTGAAGCTACAACTCTGCATGTTTGTACAGTGTCGTTTTATTACTTCTGCAATCTTACAAGTCCCTTTTTGCGAAGTATATTTGAAGCATGAGTAAGCAGAGGGGTCTCACAAGTGATGAAATTTTGAAATATCTTCAGAATTTATCTGAAAATGAGTCAGAAGAAGAAAATCAGGAACAAATAGACTCAGAGTCTGATGAAGAATATTTTCCTCGTGATATTTCCGAAGAATCAGATTCAAGCAGTAACAGTGATATAATTGACGATATTGAAGATGTTTGTGTTAACTGTTGGACACCGCATGCTATGACCATGTAGTGGGTGGGCAGACCCCTACAAAAGAAACATAGTCATTGAAATGTTAATGTTGTTTTAATAAAAGTGTTTTACTGTTATTGTATTGTGTTAGGGCACCCCCTAGTGGCCGGGTGGGACGGCTGTCGCCACAGGGAAAGAGGAGGAGCCGGCAGAAACCAGGGGAAGATAAAAAGTGTGTGCAGGGTAGAAAGTACAGTTGGGCCCGGGAGGAGTGAGTGAACAGCAAGGGGGCAGAGTGTGGGAGCTGATTTGATCGGGGACGCCGGAGAAGACAGGAGGAGACGAAACCTCAGCAAGTGAAGCAGCCGGTGTGGGTCCGGCCTGTGGGTAGCTGTTAGTGGGAGCCCGGCGAAGTGGAGTAACCGGTCACACCCCACCAGAGGGAGCGTCAGAGCAGGTTGTCCCCCAGCTCAAGCAAGTGTACCCGGTATCCATAACTGCACTGTTTTTGGGAGAAGAAGTGTGAAAATAAAACATGTCGTTTATTTGCATTGAACCCTGCCTGAAGCGTGTTTTTGCGCCGGATGATCGTTGCACCACCACACTCTGCCCCACCGAGTCATCTCCCGACCTTGAAGTAGTGATGGAGTCAGGGGAGAGCCTTGAATTTACAAAGGCCACGACTACAAGCCCAGAGGCGCCCCTGGCCCCTCATTACATGTGGCGTAGTCGGCAGGATGCGAATTCCCTGCCAGGGACCCAAGAAGCCGGAGATCAAGTGGTGCCTGGGGCACAGGATCCGGACTATGAGAGAAGATTTCCAGTCCCCTGGTGGGAAGAAGATACAGTGCCTGCAGCGTTGGACCGGGCACAAGATGGCGGCAAGTTGGCCGTCGTCAGTGAAGACGAAGAAAGGGCGCCAAAAGTTGGCGCCAAAAGAAGAGCCTGGGGCTGGCCGGTGCCGAAAAAGAAGTTCGGAGTACTCCGCCCAAAGAGGGGAGGTGCCAGTCCCAGGGCACGCAGAAGAACATGTACAGTGGGCGGTGTTTTGAAGGAAAAGAAGAACCGCCGCGGAGGGGTCGATATGATGTGGGAGATTGGGGGTGGAGTCTGCTCAAGAGCGGGAAAAATAAGCTCGCCTCCACTTCCTTCTCCACTGACCCCGCCGCCATTACTAGAGAAGCCGCAAGCTCACGAGATGGAGACCTCCGGACAACAGCAGGAAATAGTGACCGCTATGGCCCGCGCTAACCTGGGCCGAGGGCGTCCCAAACATGCTGCTACAGAAGCGTCCCCTCTCGATATCCCGGCCGCGTCAGGAGGATCAGAACGTCCGGCTAAGGTGACCTGGCTAACCACCTGGGACGCTGCGACGGGAGGCACTACTACTGAAGTACGGGCGACCTACGCCACCCAGTTACCAGTGGGGAATCGGCCCCTGGGGATCTCCTATCCCGTCCTGGAGACACCCCTGCCTGCGGCCGCAGCACCAGCCGTCCCCGTGCAGGCTCCGGCAGAAGAAATCGCCCAGAAGCTGGAACAAGATCCCTGGGGTTTTTTCTGGGACCCCGTCCAGCCATCTACCATACCTCACTCAAGGGCTCCGTCTCCGGTACCAGACCCCGTCCGGGAGCGGCTGCTTGCAGAGACCATCGCCCGGGAGATGATGGCCGGTCCCCGAGGCGAAGAGCTGGCGCTACAGTTCACCACTGGTATAGTGGTAAAGTTCAATCAACAAGAGGGCTACGGCTTTATCCGGGAAGAGACAACCGGAGACGACTACTTTTACAACCGGGTTCATCTGGATGTGGAAGGTCTGCCACAGCGCCTCCACACACTCTATCCGGGCGAAAAAGTCCAGTTCTTACCTGAGGCAGGAAGCCGCGGCCTCTTCGCGGTCGGCGTGACCAGAATGCCGACCCCACGAGAAGCCGCTCAATGGCAACAGGAGATAGAGTGGGAGGAACATCAAAGCCGGCGGCGGACCCAGGCAAGATCGGTGCTGGCTGAAGCCTCTCACCCCCGACGTACCCTAGCGGTGGCTCCGGAGATGATGCCCGGACTGACTCCTGGCCCGGAAAGAGAGACCCCGGCGGTGCTGGCGGTCAACCAGAGCATAACCAACCAACCGTTGATTGTTCTGGACGTGCCTCAGCCACCCCGGGGAGCGACCCCATCACCCCCGCCGGGGAATGAAGAGATCGCGACATCCGAGGCCACCGTTGCTCCTGAACCTTTTCGGAGGTTACGTCGACAGCCCGGGCAGTCCCTGTCCGACTACATTCAGGCACAGAGGGCCGAGTGGAAGCGAGCCTGGCCTCCAACGTAAAGCGTCCTGAACGGCGCGTGCGAAGACCGGTGTTGTTGTTTGACCGGCAGAAGTTATGTTAAGTCCGGAGGGAGTCTGTGGCTGGACTGAGCCAGGGGCTCCTCCGCGTTGCCGAAAGGGAGAAGTGCTGTTTAAGTGTTGTGGTTCTCTTGTTTAAACGACCAAGACCGGGAGTGCCACGTTGGCCTCCGGGCACACCAAAGACCGGGAGCGCTACCAAGTCTCCGGGCATCACCAAAGACCGGGAGCGCTGCTCAGCCTCCGGGCGCCACCAAAGACCGGGAGCTCCCAGTTGAACTCCGGGCGCTGAACTGGTTCGTAGTTTTAAATATGTGTGTTATTTTATGTGGGAGCCGTGCCGGGAGGCTCGGGTTTTAAGAGGGGAGGTGTGTAGTGGGTGGGCAGACCCCTACAAAAGAAACATAGTCATTGAAATGTTAATGTTGTTTTAATAAAAGTGTTTTACTGTTATTGTATTGTGTTAGGGCACCCCCTAGTGGCCGGGTGGGACGGCTGTCGCCACAGGGAAAGAGGAGGAGCCGGCAGAAACCAGGGGAAGATAAAAAGTGTGTGCAGGGTAGAAAGTGCAGTTGGACCCGGGAGGAGTGAGTGAACAGCAAGGGGGCAGAGTGTGGGAGCTGATTTGATCGGGGACGCCGGAGAAGACAGGAGGAGACGAAACCTCAGCAAGTGAAGCAGTCCGTGTGGGTCCGGCCTGTGGGTAGCTGTTAGTCGGAGCCCGGCGAAGTGGAGTAACCGGTCACACCCCACCAGAGGGAGCGTCAGAGCAGGTTGTCCCCCAGCTCAAGCAAGTGTACCCGGTATCCATAACTGCACTGTTTTTGGGAGAAGAAGTGTGAAAATAAAACATGTCGTTTATTTGCATTGAACCCTGCCTGAAGCGTGTTTTTGCGCCGGATGATCGTTGCACCACCACACTCTGCCCCACCGAGTCATCTCCCGACCTTGAAGTAGTGATGGAGTCAGGGGAGAGCCTTGAATTTACAAAGGCCACGACTACAAGGCCAGAGGCGCCCCTGGCCCCTCATTACAACCATGTGAAAGGAAAATGCGTTTAAACTGCTTTACTTGATCTTAACACTGTTCCTACTAAGTTAAAATAAATGATCTTTAATTTGTTGGCAACAAAAAAGTTATTTTTACTCTAGAGTCAGTACTTTTGAATGGGGGTCAAAATGACCCCTAATGGTAGTTATAGATATTATGAAACATGCGGTAGTTCTAGTGTGAAACCTGTATTGGGTGCATAATGGAAGGGGTTTTCCATCTTATAAAATGATGTAACTTCACTTGGAAATGTAATCACTTCATCTGCCTGCTGTCCCACCACCCTGAGAATACAGGGGATGCGGTGATGTTTAAGAACCTAGTCTCCTTCACTGTTGTTTCCCTGCACAACGACTTCCAAACACCCAGATGTACAGGGACCAGCAAGAAAGTGGCATGGCTGCCCAGCAGGCGGCAGGGGGCACTGGGCACAGGAGGGATGCATTACTAAACAGCATCACATCCCTTATTCTCAGGATCGCCAGGAGTCTGGTGATAAAGTGTAATGATATATCCTAGTGAAGCCCCTTACAGGCACATAATACAGCCTAACACATCTCATTACCCTGCACCTCATGCGTTAATAAGGCTGCTTTCACACATCCGGTTTTTGCTATGAGGCACAATCCGGTACTTTGCAGGAAAACCGCAACTGTTTTTTTTTGCTGCCGGTTGCGTTTTTCCTGCATAGACTTTAATTAGTGCCGCATTGTGCCGCATGGCCTTGCGTTCGGTTCGGTTTTTGCCGCATGCGGCAGATTAAGCCGATGCAGCGGCCGGATGGAACGTTGCCTGGCACGTTTTTTTGTGCGGCAAAAACAAACGCATCGCGCCGCATCCAGCCGATGCGGCGCTTTTCCCAATGCATCCCTATGGATGCCAGATGCGGCGCGATGCGGCAAACACTGCATCCGGCCGCCGCATGTGATTTTTGCCACTGCACATGCTCAGTAGCATGCCACAAGCGGCAAAAAACGGACAGGCCGCATGTAAAAAACTTATGCAAAGGATGCGGTGTTTTCACCGCATCCGTTGCATAGGTTTCACCGCATCCGTTGCATAGGTTTCACAGCCGGATTGAGCCGCACGGCTCAAACCGGATGTGTGAATGCAGCCTAACAAGTGCTCTCCTCTCCATGAAGATACAGCAGAACTGAGCTTCTCATGGGGCACAACTGCGCCTGATGTCACAAAGTCCTAGCGCTGTTCTGCGCTCAAAAATACAGCCAGCCATCTGTACAACGAGAGGAGGCATCCGGAAAAGTTAAAAGGGGCTTGATCCTCACCTATAATAATGCACTCCTTGCATGATCCTCTTCTAATTAGTTGTGAAATATATAATTCACACATTTGTAAGATATATCTATTTCTGGGAAAGCTGGGTGACAACCATTATAGACACTACAGCAGAGAGCAGAGCAGGGGGTATAACAGCGTGGTGGCACGGATCCATGAAAGCTGGGTAAGGCTATGTGTCCACGTTGCTTTTTACCTGCTTTTTACCTGCTTTTTTGCTGCTTTTTCAACTGCAGCGTTTAATGCCAAAATAGATGTCTTCTGCTTTTCAAGCAAAGTCTATGGGAATTTGGGTTTCTTGTGCCCACTATGCAGTTCAAACTTCAGCCTTTTTGTGGCAGAACTTTGGACAAAAACTCAGCTTTGCAGTGCAAAACCCAAATGGCAAAAACAATTGACATGTCAATTGTTTTTGCCATTGGCGTTTTGAACTGCAAAGCAGAGTTTTTGACCAAATTTCTGCCAGAAAAAGCCTGCAGTTTGAACTGCATAGTGGGCACAAGAAACCCAAATTCCCATAGACTTTGCTTGAAAAGCAGAACACATCTATTTTGGCATTAAATGCTGCAGTTGAAAAAGCAGCAAAAAAGCAGGTAAAAAGCAACGTGGACACATAGCCTCACAACCCCTGTGAGACCAGCTAACACTGGGATCACCAAACTTTCCCAGACAAAGATGCAATGAGACCTCATTAAGATGACAACTCAAAATTGCAGACTAATGGTCTTAAAGGGAGGTGGTCGTCTCAAAATAACTTAAAGTGGATCTGAAATGGTGTCACATAACATTTGGTCTGAAGAAGGAGCTGTTCTATTAGAGAAAATTCACATTATATCTAAGAAATACTAGAAAAGGCAATGTATGGTCCCAACAATGGGTGTACAGGGAAAGGATATACAAGGGTAAATCCTAGCAAGTGATTTTTGGATCACACCTCATCCTCTTATCTGAAGACGTGAGCATCTTCTCAGTGCTGCCGTCCTTTGTGCTGTCCCTTTCTTGGGATAAGTTGATAGATGGCACCACAGTCTCCTGGGTAACAGGGAGCATCTCCTCGTCCCCTCCTTGCTGTCCCAAGTGCTGCTTCGCATAATCAAAACCTTGAACCGGCTGTAAAAGAAAATGGGACATTTCTATACTCTATACATAACGAATCATCATGGCCTCATTGTGATCTCTCAGGGGATACAAGTGTTCATTGCTGGTAACCTCAATACGACAAAAGGTGAGATCCATCTACATAAATGAGCCTCTATCACTGCTGGGGGCTGGGGGAAAAAGAGAGCCAACGAGAGCTATCACCACTCTCAACTACACCGCACTTCTCTGTTGCCTGATACTATTAGACATTTACACTGATGAGCAAAAGGGTAACAATGTTTTGTACGTTTGACTTTCAGGTTCAACTTCAATATCGTCATAAGAAGCGTGGGCTCCGGTTTGCAAAAAAGTATGAAAAGTGGACACTAGAACATTGGAAACGGGTGACAGTGGAGCTAATAAGTCGCGGTTAGAGGGGCTCTCCACTTTGGGCAATGTTTTTGTACTTTTAGTCTCTAAGTTTCCCATAGCGCCACCACAGGGAAACCTGATGTTAAACAGTTCCCATTGAAATCAATAGGTTGTCTATGTAACAGATTTCCACTTATTTATCGAGGACTAGATGCTTTTGAAAGGTTTTCTTTTTCACTAACGCAGATGTTTGTATAAGTCTTGCAGACTTCAGTGAAAGGGTAACAAGCTTGCGTGGCTGCTATAAGAGGCAGGATGGGGTCCAGATTGAAAGAGTGGGATGTAAAAGGGGGTTCTCTAAAAATGATTGCTAATAGTTGAGGCTGCCAAATAGTGTCTCCTCTCTAGTAACCCAGAGTTCCATTAGAATATTTAAGGAAAGGACAACCGCCATCACAATACATCACATTCAATTCTGTATCGTTATGTAATTTGCGCTGTCAGAATACTAAACTTGACAAATAACCAAGCTACTTTGTCAGTAATAGTCAATAAATCAAGCATAAAGGGTGCTTTACATGCTGCGACATTGCTAATGATATATCGTCGGGGTCACGTCGTTAGTGACGCACATCCGGCGCCGTTAGCGACATCGCAGCGTGTGACACTAAGGAGCAACCAACAACGATCGCAAAAGCGTCAAAAATCGTTGATCGTTGACACGTCGCTCCTTTTCATAATATCATTGCTGCTGCAGGTACGATGTTGTTTGTCGTTTCTGTGGCAGCACACATCGCTATGTGTGACACCGCAGGAACGACGAACATCTCCTTACCTGTGTCCACCGGAAAGGAGGAAGGGAGGAGGTGGGCGGGATATTCCGGACGATCATCTCCGCCCCTCCTCTGCTATTGGGCGGCCGCTTAGTGACGCCGCAGTGACGTCGCTATGACAAGAACGCACCTCCCCCTTGATGGAGTGATTGTTCAGCGGTCACAGCGACATCGCTGAAAAGGTATGTGCGTGTGACGCTGCCATAGCGATAATGTTCGCTACGGCAGCGATCACCAAATGTCGCACGAACGATGGGGGCGGGTGATGTCGCAGCGTGTAAAGCACCCTTAACAGTCTGTCTGTCAATTTACATTTCTTTAATAATCACTGCTGATGTGTAAACAAAACACAGTCAAAAAGAAGACAATTGTGAAATCAATACCATAAACATAATGGTGGAGCACAGAACATTCATTGTGCAAGAAGCAACCAACCTTACTACACAACCGACTGGCTGCCTCGTGGAGCTCATCCTTCATTAATAGCACACAATTTATCTTATTTATATTTGTACAGAATTGACCATAAATAACTGATTAATAAACATATATATTTTTCATGGAGTTATAGGCAATAAGATGTGATATGCTAAATGTGAATCACCACAGGCATAACTGAAAGCTCATGAGCCCCAACGCATTTGTTGCGGGCGGGGGACAGACCACGGCAGGGGGGCTGCTCGAGACGTTCGAATCCGGGCGGTTGCTGTGGCTCGAGTGGCAGCCGGACCCTGGCTCGCACAGCCGTCCGTCGCCCAAAACTGAGAAAGGGGGGTTATTTACAGGGGAGAGTTTGTCAGTGACACCACTCGTGGGTTGCGGTAATTGTTGGTGACACCACTGCTGCCTTGGTATGGGGTGCCCGGGGCTGATGGAGTGGGGCAGCAGGATGGTATCCCTTCCACAGGTAGGGGAGGTGTAGTCCCGGGGCCCAGGTATAGGTGGAACGCTGGGACGCAGTCTGCAGGGCTGGACCGGATGATACCGGTGTACTCACTATTTTGAATAAAGTCACAGAGTCCAGATAGTAAACCGAGTGCCAGAAGTCGGTAGCCTCCGGAGGGGTGTGCTCAGGTCCCGTACACCGGTAGACAGGACATGGGCCCTTCCTCTTGCACTTTTATGTTGTTGTCTTGTGTGTTGACTTGTTCACATGAAACGGGAAGAGTCCACTCCCGGTGACTTTTCTGTGGGAACTGTGGCCCGCGACATCTGACCCTTGGGATTTTAACAGGCACTTGCAGATGCCCTATCCCCCCACGTTGGGCTTCCGTCTCACTCTGTCTGGGCTGTCAGTGGGACAAGACTTGGAATCTTGTCCCCTGCTGGTTAATTGGAAAGGTGCTTGCAGCTGTCCTCGCCCTAGTGTCCAAGTACCCCGACTGCACGCCCTCCGGACCGGATCCCCGTTGTCGGCACTAGCGGGCTACAACCCTGCCCCGGTCCACCCAAGGTCTCCCGCGACCGGATCTCCGTCGCCTGTGGCCCTGCTCTGCCGTCTGCCACCTAGTGAGCTCAGGTAGTCTGGGAGCTACAACCTCCAACTACCACTTCACTCCTCTCACTCACCAAGCTTATCTGTCTCCACAACTCAACAGTTTGTTCCCTCCCCTTGACACTTCAGAACCCCTAAGTGGGCATCAACATCTGCCTGGCCCCGCCCACTGGTGTGTCCCTATTGTCCTGGGGGGGTGACTAGGCTTTTGTGGCTGGTGTATGTACCTGTGTGGGGTTGTGTTGGAAGGCCAAGGAGGAGGGAATGCTGTGCATCTGGAAGATGGATGCAGTCTTCTGTGACAACCTGATTTTGTCAGGCATCACACTCCCCCTTGGTAGAACACAGCCCGTCCTCGGGCTGTCCGGCACCGGTTTTTATTTTTTTTTCTGCTTCTGTAAAACGCAAAAAGGGTAAAACAATAACATATAAAACTTTAAACATTTCATCCTTTTACAGGGAGGCACATTTCTTGAACGTTACGTAACAGTCCCTTTCCCACCAGTCCACCCCAAAGAGTCCCAAAGTCCAGAACCCTCTGGCCTGGAGGTTAGCCACCGGTTTTGTTAGTGGCTGGGCCTCTGCCGACTCTACCGCAGGCCCTTCCTCCTACCAGTCCTCTCCAGTGGGTGTTACAGTCCTGGTGGTAAGAGAAACAAAAAGGCAAATGGGGGGTATGCACAATAACCCAAGAAAGTCTTTGGGTGGCCTCTTCCAGTCCTGAGGCCATGGTCCATCAACAACAGGGTTAAAACAGGGAAAGGGGGTAGCCGGGTACCGCTACCTGTTGCGCCTTCTCATGTAGATGAATCAGGTGAGGTACACAGTTAATTGGCATTTACAATTTGCCTATATACATACATTACTATATACAAGTACATACAAGCATCACTCACTCCCTGTATCTCAGTGGTGGCTGGACTAGGTTAGGGTGTGTAGACCTCCTCAGCCCTAAGTTCTCTCCTAGGCCCTGTAGTGTTTGTTGTACTATCTACGGGTTCCTCACTCCTCGTGATGGGTACTGTAGGTAGAGACCTACGGAGGCGTGGCATGGGTTCAGGTGCGAATCTAGGTGTGTGTATTGGTGCAATGTCAGCAGGCCTCTCTGGTTCATTGATAGAGTCTATTAGCTTTAGGGTACGCAGGGCGGTTTGTAGCCTCAGGGCATAGTCTCTAATGCCGTCCTGGGGACGCTGCCTGCAGTTGTAAATTGCATCTTCAGCTCCGCTTCTGTGCAGGTTTCAAAGGCTATTTGCAGTTATATGATAGGTACTGCAGCCCGATCCTCATCAGTCCATGTTTCCACCTCCTGCTCAGCTGCGCCTGTCAGCTATCCGAGTACCACAGATGCGCTTGCCAGTCATTGCATACAAATAGAGAACAGTACATATCTTTTTCTTAAATACCTGCAGGGCATCAGGTCAGCCATCATACTGGGGCAGCAAGGCGGCACCGGGCACGTAAAGTAGGGAAATCGGCATAACTTGCGTACCGCTGGGACCGCAGGGTCCACCGCTCCTGCGACCGGAGCGGGTCCTGCTGCTTCCCCGTCATCTTGCACTGCTGCAGGAGCCATGGCTCCGTCATCACCATCAGGCGCCGACAAATTTCCGGTGCTTTCCCCTTGGTTTTCAACAACAGTCTCGCGGGACCCACTGTCCTTTGCGACTTCCTGCTCTGGAGATCACCGGGTTCCGGCTGCGTTCATAGGAAGGTGGGCGGAGCTCCAGACTTGTGCTCTTTTCGGGGATGAAGATGGTGAGGTTGTTGTTTTTGGCGCCAAAAATGGAGGCCAAGATGGCAGTGGTCTGAAAAATTTCAGCGTTTCACGGGTCAACAGTCCAGAAAAAGGCGCACTTCAGTTACCTGTGTGGGGTTGTGTTGGAAGGCCAAGGAGGAGGGAATCCTGCATCTGGAAGATGGATGCAGTCTTCTGTGACAACCTGATTTTGTCAGGGCATCACACATTATCTCCAACATGGGCCCCAACTATCATGGATCTTTAAATTACTGTTCATCTCACATGGTCCAACAGTTCGTAGACTCAGAGACCCTGGAGTGACTGCATACCCCACAGCCATGATAGTTATGCTCCTGTGAATCAGTGACAAATTATCATCTCCATTGAAAGGATCAGTCTTCAGCTGCCCATTGTGTGAGAGGCAGAGGCGTAGCTAGGGGCTCAGCTCAGGGCGGGCAAAAAATCTGAGTGGGCCCCTAACCAGTAACCCTGATTACAACTATGGTGCCGCACCCTAATTATTCGTATAGGGGACTCTCAGCAGATGACTGCACTGTTAGGGTACACTCACACGAGCATATAACTCGGACGAGTGCAATGCGAGAAAATCTCGCATTGCACTCGGCCCCATGTTAGACAATGCTGCGGCTCAGATCAGTGATTTCTAAAGGGACTGAGGAAAAAATTGCAGCTTGCTGCTATTTTCTGCTAGAGCCATATCACTGGCACCCAAACAAGTGAATGGGTGTGAAAGAAACATCGGACTGCACTCGGATGTTATCCCAGTGCAGTGCGATATATGCCCAGGCTGACAATGGAGGAGATGGGGGGATTAACCCCTCACTCTCCTCTGCAGCGCCCGCCGTCAGCTTCATAGCTATAACCCGATCACAAGATCAGGTCACAGTCGCATGACCCTTGGCCCACTCTTGCAGCAGAGCCTGAGTGACGCCCTGGCCAATCAGGTCGTCGCAGGATATTGTGCAATCTGCCCTTCTGCACAGTATCCGCATCCTCCTTGGTTACGGATCCCTGTTCTTTGGTGTTGCTAAGATCAGAGCCAGTCAAAATCCTAGAAAAACTTTGCACCACACCCACCAGACACACCATTGGGGGGCCTGAAGGGAATAGGGCCGCCCACTTGGGGGGTTGGTAGGGGAAAGTGAAAAAGTGTCAGTTAAGCAGTAGAAAGAGAGAGGAAAGAGAAGGAGTTGTGTGAGGAGCAGGGCTCCTTTAGTCTACTAGGTGGCAGACGTTGGTCTGGGCCTGGTAGGAGCTGGAACCCCGGTCGCAGGGGATCGTGTCAAGGGGCACGGATCTGCCGAGGAGGGCAGCCGGCGGCCTTGAGCCATCTCCGGGCAGGGTCCAGGGCACGACGGGGTACGCGGACCCTAGGCCAGCAAGTAGCTTCAAGCATCCTGGTAATTTACCCGAAGGGGGGGAAGTCTTCAAGATTCATCCCTCACCCGCTCCAAAATCGGGGTACTAGCGCACCGATGGGATAGGACTTTTCCCAAATACAGTCCAGAAAATACCGAGCGTGAACCCTGAGAGCAAGCTCACTCCGTTAGCCATACGGGTGAGCAGGACCCGAATAGTTCCACACTACAGGGTCCAAACAGTGAAGATGGTGCCACGAAAAAGGTCACAGGCTAACAAGCAACACCAAGGGCACGGATCCAAGCGTGCTCCCTCCTTGCTGCAGCGGTGCTCAGAATTCTGGTTTACAAGCTGTCGGTGTCAGTATTCTTGGACTGAGTGAGTATGCAGAAACCCTTTCCTTCCCAACGGCACCCCTTTGCTACAGTCACCGGGCCCCGGGGCACAACCCCCTACCCACCATGGGTTTAAACACCTTGCTGCCATACTACCGCCACCAGGCTCCCCAACAGCAGCAGTGGTACTCCATCTTACCACGCACCGTGGGTGACGTCACGAACTTCCAAATCCCCTGTACATATCCCCCTTTTCACTTTGAGTGTCCGGAGAACCCTTGAGCCTCCGCGGCTCTGGATCCGAGCGGCTCGGCCACTGACGTGGGGGGCGGCGGAACACCTCGAAAAACCTGGCGTCATGAACAGGATACGAGCAGGACCCACTTACCTGGGTGACGTGCGCCTTGAAAGCTGAAAAACACGCGTCAAGAGTCCTTTCCCACCAATGCCGCCATTTTCCGCCATCTTTTCGCGCCAAAACGCTGTCTTCCCCGAGTGTGCAAAGCCTAAGCCCCGCCCTTCGTCTTGCGTGTGAGGCCGGAACCGGAAGTTCCCAGAGAGCCACAGCGCACAAAAGAGTGTTGAGAAAAGACCGAGGAGGCGTGCCGGAATGTAATCCCACCGAAAGTGAAGCAGGGACGCCAGGACTCTGTCATAACATTCCTGGAAGATGCAGTGGCAAGATGGCCGAACGAGATTGGTCACCGGAGCGTGCTGTTCCCGGGACTGCGACATGGATTGAGGAGGAGACAGAGCAGCTGTGCAGGGGAATGCGGACGCAGTTCCTGTCTATCCTGAACCACTGGAGGGAAGAGATGCGGAGCCTGGCGATGGCGGTGCAAGCCTATGAGATTGAAATCCCATGTGAAGAGAGGGTAAGTGGTTACCCAGTCCCTATTGATTGCCCAAATCCGGCCACAGCGGCTGAGGGATCCGGACCGCCCCTACTCACGGTGAACACTCCACTGTCACCTACCTCGTCCTCAGCAGACGCCAAGCTGCCCACACCAACCGCGGCAGCAGAACCTACAGTATTTAAATGTGAAGCTCCAGATGCAGAGGCCCCGATCTCGTCCATTATCCCTGTCATGGCAGCGGTTGTCCGGAGACCGGCCAGACCAGACCCGGCCGCATCACCGGGCCCGTCCTCAGAGGAGGAGTACCCGGGCCCTACAACTCCGGCTTGCGGAGCAGTCGGTCTTTCTACTTACAGCTCCGGAAGCGGAGCCTGCAGTCACACCGGTTCCACTACCGCGCGTCATCCCGACGGCTGTTGGGGCCGCAAGAGTTCAGATAAAGCCAGAACCAGCTAGGGAGCTGAAGCCGGACGCTGATGCCCCCTACTGGGAACGACACCAGTACCAGCTGCAAGTGGAGATCGTAGCCCGAGACCGGCGACGATGGGAGCTTGCCGCCCGTGAGAGAGCAGTAAAAGAGCAAGTGAGGGACACTGCTTCTCAAGTTAAAGGGCCACGGTGCCGTGGCCTTGTAGAGCAGTTTGACCCCGAGCTGGGGTGGGGGTTCATCCGTGAAGCAGGCTTCACGGCAGGGGTGTATGTGTCCCAACGAGACGTAGCGCAGCACCTCCCTTGGGGGCCCCCCGGGCGCAATCTTCAGCCGGAGAAGATGGTTACCTATACCCGACATTGCAGAGAGAGGGGCTGGTATGCCCTGGAGGTAACCAAACATGTGATGTTTGAGGAAGGGTTTGTGTCGGCGTCAGTAGCACGTAGACGCAAGGAAGCGTGGCTATGGGACCCGGCGATTTACTACTAAGAATGTTGAAAAATGTTATAATGCCAGTGTTTTTACGATGCCATAGAACTGTTAGGTATCGGTGTTTTCGTTTATTGTTTTTCATAGTTTGTTATTTTTCATATAGATATAAGCCAATGAACGTTATAGTGAATAATTGAAAATGAACGAAGAAGTTACATGATTAACCACCAAATTCCTTTTTAGTGTGCACAAATGGTACATGGACTCCGTTATATTTTATAGTTATATATAAGAAAAAATGGACCATGGTCACAGGACTGGTGTGACCAACACGAACTTGTGTATTGTATATAGTTGCACCTCCTGTGCCAACCAGAGTCGTCTAAAGACAACACCCAGGACCTTAACCTGGTCAGGGAACCGCGGATAGGTTTCCAGGGGGTCAGGTTGTTTGGGTGGCGGGTTAAGGGGTCCGGGACATTGGGACTGGACAATCGCAGGAAGGGGCTGCAACGGAGTAGGTTGAGCCTCCGTTATCAATAAAACCGATAGCGTCCCACAGTTGGACGGTAAACTCTTAACAGTTAGTAATGTTTAATAGTGATGAGCGAGCATGCTTGTTACTACTCGGTACTCGCACGAGTATCACTGTACTCGGTCTACTCGGCGGGGACCGAGTAATCTCGCGATACTCGTGCTGTACTCGTGGTCTTCATCCCTGCATGTTGGCGCTCTTTTGAGAGCCAGCCCTCATGCAGGGATTGGCTGGCAGACCACTGCAATGCCACAGCCCTGTTAGTTGTGGAATTGCAGTGATTGGCCGGCCTGCACAACGTGACCGAGCCTTTATACCGGCGGGCGCGCTGTGCTCTGCTCACAGCTATCCAGACAGTCAGTGCAGGGAGAGTGTCGCTGCTTCAGGGAAAGGTTTGCAGCCCTTTATAGCTATTTCCGTAGCAGGGCTGCAAATAGTGTGACCAAAAGTCCTTCTCAGGACTATTCTAGTTGTATACAGGCAGGCAGGGTATAGCCAGGTCGGAGTACAGTAGCAGAGTCCTTCTCAGGACTATTGTTGCTGTATACAGGCAGGGTATAGCCAGGTTGGAATACAGGCTAGTGACCAAAAGAGTCCTTGTCAGGACTATTGTAGCAGTATACAGGCAGGCAGGCAGGCAGGGTATATAGCCATTCCTAGTGGTGACCGTATACCAGCCTTCATCATATCTGGGGCTGGTGTACACAGTCTAAAACAGTCCTGATAGTGTCAGACTTCTCAGCAATTGTCGCTCCTAAAACCTGTGTTAGGTTCTTAGTGCGTCCGTGCTTGCATTTAAAAAACGCACGTGTGTGCCTGTCGGTGGCAGCGTACAGGTGCACTTGTGTGCGTTTTGACCAAACTATTATATAACGCACAAGTGTAGTGTATAATACACGTCAGTCAGCAGTGGCTGATAGTGTCAGAGTTCTTAATTTTTGCTCCTAAAACCTGTGTTAGGTTCTTATTGCGTCCGTGCTTGCATTTAAAAACTGCACGTGTGTGCCTGTCGGTGGCAGCGTACAGGTGCACTTGTGTGCGTTTTTACAAAAATATTATATAACGCACAAGTGTAGTGTATAATACACGTCAGTCAGCAGTGGCTGATAGTGTCAGAGTTCTTAATTTTTGCTCCTAAAACCTGTGTTAGGTTCTTAGTGCGTCCGTGCTTGCATTTAAAAACCGCACGTGTGTGCCTGTCGGTGGCAGCGTACAGGTGCACTTGTGTGCGTTTTTACAAAAATATTATATAACGCACAAGTGTAGTGTATAATACACGTCAGTCAGCAGTGGCTGATAGTGTCAGAGTTCTTAATTTTTGCTCCTAAAACCTGTGTTAGGTTCTTAGTGCGTCCGTGCTTGCATTTAAAAACCGCACGTGTGTGCCTGTCGGTGGCAGCGTACAGGTGCACTTGTGTGCGTTTTTACAAAAATATTATATAACGCACAAGTGTAGTGTATAATACACGTCAGTCAGCAGTGGCTGATAGTGTCAGAGTTCTTAATTTTTGCTCCTAAAACCTGTGTTAGGTTCTTAGTGCGTCCGTGCTTGCATTTAAAAACCGCACGTGTGTGCCTGTCGGTGGCAGCGTACAGGTGCACTTGTGTGCGTTTTTACAAAAATATTATATAACGCACAAGTGTAGTGTATAATACACGTCAGTCAGCAGTGGCTGATAGTGTCAGAGTTCTTAATTTTTGCTCCTAAAACCTGTGTTAGGTTCTTAGTGCGTCCGTGCTTGCATTTAAAAACCGCACGTGTGTGCCTGTCGGTGGCAGCGTACAGGTGCACGATTTGCACAAACTTTGATATAACGCCCAAGTCTAGTGAATACACGTCAGCACAGCATTGCAAAATGCGCAAGGGCGTTGGCAAGGAACAAGGAAGTGGACGTGATGGTGGTGCAGGCAGAGGCCGAGGTCGTGGGCAAGCTCTAATTTTGCCACAACAAAGAACCACATCTAGTCGCTCGCACGTCCTGTCCCAAATTCTTGGGGACCGCAGCAGTACACCGCTCTTGAACCAAGACCAGTGTCAACAGGTTGTTAGTTGGATAGCGGATAATGCTTCCAGTCAGATTGGCACCACCACAAACACTCTGTCTTCCACACGGTCAAGTGTCAGTAGCCGTGATACTGCACCGCACATTTCAGAACCTGATCCTCCTTCCTACCACAAGGCTGAGTACACGTCCTCGGACATTAATGATCCCACACTTGGACACTCGGAAGAGCTGTTCACGTTTCCATTCGCACATTCTGGCCTCTCGCCAGCTCATGTTGAAGTGGGTCATGAGGCGATCGTATGTACAGATGGCCAAATATTTGAGCAGCCACGTTCTCACGAAGTTGGCAACGTGTCTCAACAAGGGGTGGACGATGATGAGACACAATTGTCAGGAAGTCAGGAGGAGGAGCAGGGTGCGGAAGAGGAAGACGACGTGGTGGATGATCCAGTAACTGACCCAACCTGGCAGGAGGATATGCAGAGCGAGGACAGCAGTGCACAGGGGGAGGGAGGCGTAGCATCCCAACAGGCAGTAAGAAGCAGGGTGGTGGCTCCAGGCAGAAGTCAGGCAACCGTTCCCGGGAACAACAACACGACACAAGGTGCCTGTACAAATGTTAGGTCTTCCCGAGTCTGGCAGTTTTTTAAGTTGGATCCAGATGATTCTAAAAAGGCCATTTGCAACACCTGCCGTGCCAGCATCAGCAGGGGTACCAAAACTAGCAGCCTGACCACCACCAGCATGATCAGGCACATGTCAGCCAAGCACCCGACTTTGTGGGAAGTACAACAGAGTCGAGGAGCAGTGCTTGCTAATGTCACTGCTACGTCTTCGCTGGTTGTGCATGCGAGCCAATCCCCTGTCCATGCTGCCTGCGAACAAGCCTCCTCCGGTCCTGCACCTGCAGTTGCCTACGCAGAAATAACACTATCATCAAGCACGTCCTTGTCCCAGCGCAGCGTTCAGTTATCCATTCAGCAAACCTTTGAACGCAGGCGCAAATACACTGCCAACACCCCACATGCCACAGTTCTAAATGCTAACATTTCGCGACTGCTTGCGCTGGAAATGTTGCCTTTTAGGCTGGTGGAGACAGAAGCATTCCGCGACCTGATGGCGGCAGCTGTCCCACGTTACTCGGTCCCCAGCTGCCACTATTTCTCCCGGTGTGCCGTCCCCGCGTTGCATAACCACGTGTCACAAAACATCACACGTGCCCTGAACAACGCTGTTTCACCCAAAGTCCACCTAACCACAGACACGTGGACAAGTGCTTGTGGGCAAGGCCGCTACATCTCGTTGACGGCACACTGGGTTAATATTGTGGAAGCTGGGACCCAGTCTGAGCGAGGGACGGAACACGTCCTTCCCACACCAAGGTTTGCAGGCCCTACCTCAGTCAGTGTTTCACTCACACTCTACAGCTCCGGAATGTCATGCTCTTCAGCCTCCTCCTCCTCCTGCGCATCCTCATCCACTGTACCCTCCACACCAGTCCCAAGCTGGAAGCACTGCAGCACTGCCTCGGCGAAGCGGCAACAGGCTGTGCTGAAGCTAATCTGCATAGGTGACAAACCCCACAATGCAGAAGAGCTGTGGACAGCTCTGAAACAGCAGGCAGATCACTGGCTCACACCTCTGAACCTAAAGCCAGGAAAGGTCGTGTGTGACAATGGCCGGAACCTGGTGGCGGCTTTGAGGCGAGGCCAGCTGACACATGTTCCATGCGTGGCCCATGTGCTCATCCTCGTGGTTCAGCGGTTTCTAAAGTCATACCCAGAGCTGTCTGATCTGCTGGTAAAAGTTCGCCGCCTGTCTGCACATTTTAGAAAGTCACCTACTGCTTCAGCCGGCCTTGCCGGCTTTCAGCGCAGTTTGCATCTTCCGGCTCACAGACTGGTGTGTGATGTCCCCACGCGTTGGAATTCAACTCTGCACATGTTGGTCAGGATATGTGAGCAGAAGAGGGCAGTTGTTGAGTACCTGCATCACCTAAGCCGTCGGGAAATGGGTCAAACTCCACACATAACACCTGAGGAGTGGAGATGGATGTCCGACCTATGTACCATTCTCCAAAACTTTGAGGACTCCACCAGGATGGTGAGTGGTGATGACGCCATTATTAGCGTCACCATACCGCTACTCTGCCTTCTAAAACGGTCTCTGCTCAAAACCAAACATGATGCATTGCAGGCGGAGCGCGTTGAGTTGCAGCAAGAAACAGTAGTGGGTGTGGGTGATAACACACAGCCCAGCCTCGTCTCATCACAACGTGCAGTGGAGGACTATGACGAGGAGGAGGATGAAGACATGGAGCAAATCTCCGGCCAAATTGAGGATATGACATGCACACCAGTCATATCCTCGGTTCAGCGTGGCTGGCCAGAGGACAGGGTAGATGAGGAGGAGGAGGAGGAGGAGGAGGAGGACAGCATGTTCAGTCAACGTGTTGGTCAGGCTACTGAAGTCCTGGCTGTTAAGAGTCTGGCGCACATGGCTGACTTTATGGTAAGCTGCCTGTCTCGTGACCCTCGCGTTAAGAACATCTTGGCCGACAATCATTACTGGTTGGTAACACTGTTAGACCCACGCTACAAGGAGAACTTTATGTCTCTTATTCCCGAGGCGGAGAGGTCAACCAAAATGCAGCAGTTCCGGAAGGCCATAGTCACGGAAGTAGGCAAAGCATTCCCCTCACAAAACGCTAGCGGCATAGGTCAGGAATCAGTGGACAACCAAGGCGTACAGCCGAGAGAGGCACAAGTCCAATCCGCCAGAGGTAGGGGAACAGTCTTTAAGATGTGGGACAGTTTTCTCAGCCCCTCACGTACCACAGCCCCTGAGGTGCGGGGTAGTGCCACAAGAAATCCTAAGTTTGCCCAGATGCTCAAGGAGTACCTTGCAGATCGAACAACTGTACTCCGACATTCCTCTGTGCCTTACAATTATTGGGTATCCAAGGTGGACACGTGGCATGAATTGGCTCTCTACGCCTTGGAAGTCCTGGCCTGCCCTGCCGCTAGCGTTTGTCAGAGCGTGTTTTTAGTGCCGCAGGTGGAATCATTACAGATAAACGCACCCGCCTGTCAACTGAAAATGCTGACAGGCTGACTCTGATCAAGATGAACAAGGGTTGGATTGGGCCAGACTTCACCACACCACCAGCAAATGAGAGCGGAATTTAAAGTTTGTAACGGGAATTTGCCATGTACCTCCAGTCACCCATGGGTACACACTTCTGGACTTTGGATAATCGCTGGACTGCTCCTCCTTCTCCTCATGCGCCACCATGATGACCGTTACAAGAGTTAGGCCTTTGTTTCAGGTATACCCCCAGTGGTAAATTTTTTCGCCCATTCTTTGCAGAATGGACATTAAAACGACAGGAGACCCGCTCCTTTGCAATGGGAACAATGTTTTGAGGCCCTCATGCACGTCTCTATGCAGGGACAACGTGGAGCCTCCCAATTTTTGGCTGCCCTGCCTAAGGGCTATACTACAAAAGACCCACTTCCTTCCAATGGGCACTTCAGGTTTACAGGCCCTCATGCACGTCTCTATCCAGGGACAACGTGGAGCCTCCCAATTTTTGGCTGCCCTGCCTAAGGGCTATACTACAAAAAACCCACTTCCTTCCAATGGGCACTTCAGGTTTACAGGCCCTCATGCACGTCTCTATCCAGGGACAACGTGGAGCCTCCCAATTTTTGGCTGCCCTGCCTAAGGGCTATACTACAAAAGACCCACTTCCTTCCAATGGGCACTTCAGGTTTACAGGCCCTCATGCACGTCTCTATCCAGGAACAACGTAAAGCCTCCCAATTTTTGGCTGCCCTGCCTAAGGGCTATACTACAAAAGACCCACTTCCTTCCAATGGGCACTTCAGGTTTACAGGCCCTCATGCACGTCTCTATCCAGGGACAACGTGGAGCCTCCCAATTTTTGGCTGCCCTGCCTAAGGGCTATACTACAAAAGACCCACTTCCTTCCAATGGGCACTTCAGGTTTACAGGCCCTCATGCACGTCTGTATGCAGGGTCATTGGTGAACCTCAAAATTTTGGACTGCCCTGGCAAAGGAAAATACTACAAAGACTCAGTTCCTCAAAATGGGCACATTAGACTCAGAGGCCTTTATGTACGTCTCTTCTCAGGGACATCGGAGTGCCACACAATGTTTTACGTAAAATCTTTCATGTATTGATCTCAAAAAGTAACATATATTAGCTCTATCTCACTATTGGGTATGTGCCCTTAACATTTCCGCCATGAAAATTCATTTTGGTGTCATTTTGGAAGGTTTTCTGGTGAGTCCGTAAAAATGGCGTAAAACGCGGACAAAATTGTTCACAGCTGTGACTTTTGAGTGATAAATGCTTCAAGGGGTCTTCCCCATGCTGTTGCCATGTCATTTGAGCACTCTTCTGAGACTTTTGTGCCATTTTTAGGGTTTCTACATGCTGCCGGTGGTCATTTCACAAAAATACTCGGGTCTGCCATAGGATAACATTGGGCTCGTTGCTCGGGCCGAGTACACGAGTATCTTGGGAGGCTCGGCCCGAGCTTCGAGCACCCGAGCTTTTTAGTACTCGCTCATCACTAATGTTTAAGTAAAGAACCTCCCCTGTGTGGGATGAACCTGTTAATAAATTCTGTGATAATGTTTAAACTTTCCTTTTTGTCTACAGTTAAAACAAAAATAAACCTCTGGTGTCCTGTAGCTCGGGGATGAGCTACGTTTAACCAAGGGGGAATGTGACGCCCTGGCCTATCAGGTCATCACAGGGTATTGTGCAATCTGCCCTTTTGCACAGTATCTACATCCTCCTTGGTTACAGATCCCTGTTCTTTGGTGTTGCTAAGATCAGAGCCAGTCAAAATCCTAGAAACACTTTGCACCACACCCACCAGACACACCATTGGGGGGCCTGAAGGGAATAGGGCCGCCGACTTGGGGGGTTGGTAGGGGAAAGTGAAAAAGTGTCAGTTGAGAAGTGGAAAGAGAGAGGGAAGTAAAGCAGGGCTCCTTTAGTCTACTAGGTGGCAGACGTTGGTCTGGGCCTGGTAGGAGCTGGAACCCCGGTCGCAGGGGATCGTGTCAAGGGGCACGGATCTGCCGAGGAGGGCAGTCGGCGGCCTTGAGCCATCTCTGGGCAGGGGCCAGGGCACGACGGGATACACGGACCCTAGGCCAGGAAGTAGTTTCAAGCGTCCTGGTAATTTACCCGATGGGGGGTGAAGTCTTCAAGATTCATCCCTCACCCGCTCTAAAATTGGGGTACTAGCGCACCGATGGGATAGGACTTTTCCCAAATACAGTCCAGAAAATCCCGAGCGTGAACCCTGAGAGCAAGCTCACTCCATTAGCCATATGAGTGAGCGGGACCCGGATAGTTCCACACTACAGGGTCCAAACAGTGAAGACGGTGCCACGGAAAAGGTCACAGGCTAACAAGCAACACCAAGGGCACGGATCCAAGCGTGCTCCCTCCTTGCTGCAGCGGTGCTCAGAATTCTGGCTTACAAGCTGTCGGTGTCAGTATTCTTGGCCTGAGTGAGTACGCAGAAACCCTTTCCTTCCCAACGGCACCCCTTTGCTACAGTCACCGGGCCCCGGGGCACAACCCCTTACCCACGGAGGGGTTAAACACCTTGCTGCCATACCACCGCCACCGGGCGCCCCAACAGCAGCAGTGGTACTCCATCTTACCCCGCACCGTGGGTGGCGTCACGAACTTCCAAATCCCCTGTACATATCCCCCTTTTCACTTTGAGTGCGCGCGCGATCCCCCTCTCGTTGTCCGAAGACCCATCGAGCCACCGCGGCTCCGGATCCGAGCAGCTCGGCAGCTGATGCGGGGGGTGGTACACCTGAGCCGGGGATCATTGGCATATCGCATCCGATGCTCTTGCGTCGGATGCCATACACTAATGTGTTTGCAGCCTGACAATAAATCTCTACACAAAGGCCAACACTGATATAATAATTTACAAGACCATTTAAAGAGTTGCAGTGAATCTGTAAAAAACCACATGCAATAAGGATGTTCTGTATTGGATCCACTTTTTCTACACAGTCGTAGGCGGGCTTTGCACACTACGACATCGCAGGTGCGATGTCGGTGGGGTCAAATTGAAAATGACGTACTTCCGACATCGCATGCGACATCGTAGTGTGTAAAGGCTCGATGATACGATTAACGAGCGCAAAAGCGTCGTAATCGTATCATCGGTGCAGCGTCGGCGTAATCCATAATTACGCTGACGTGACGGTCCGATGTTGTTCCTCGTTCCTGCGGCAGCACACATCGCTGTTTGTGAAGCCGCAGGAGCGAGGAACATCTCCTACTGGCGTCACTGCGGCTTCCGTAGGATATGCGGAAGGAAGGAGTGGGCGGGATGTTTACATCCCGCTCATCTCCGCCCCTCCGCTCCTATTCGCTGCCTGCCGTGTGACGTCGCAGTGACGCCATACGACACGCCCCCTTAATAAGGAGGCAGGTCGCCGGCCAGAGCGACGGTCGCAGGACAGGTGAGTCCATGTGAAGCTGCCGTAGCGATAATGTTCGCTACAGCAGCTATCACAAGGATATCGCAGCTACGACGGGGGCGGGGACTATCGCGCTCGGCATCGCAGCATCGGCTTGCGATGTCGTAGTGTGCAAAGTGCCCCTTAGGGCTCACTTACATTAGAGTGTAAATCGGATGAAAGCAATGAGAAAATCAAGTCAATATTGCATGTCTGATCTGCGACATTTTCTTCAGCTTTAAACAGACTGACGAAAATAATGGCAGCAGACCAGAGCCGAGTGTCATCGGCAGAGCCAGAGCCGAGTGTCATCAGCAAAGCTGGAGCCGAGTGTCATCAGCAGAGCTGGAGCCGAGTGTCATCAGGAGAGCCGGAGCCGAGTGTCATCAGTAGAGCCACATAGGTAAGGATGGTTGACCTTAGGGAGATCAACATCAGGCACCGCGGAGCACCATCACGTGTTTTCTCAACGCAGTGATTCTAGAGCAATGCACCCTTGTTTTGCATATCAGCAGAGCCAGAGACGAGTGTTATCAGCACAGCCGGAGCCGAGTGTCATCAGCTGAGCCGAGCCGAGTGTCATCAGCAGAGCTGGAGCTGAGTGTCATCAGCAGAGCCGGAGCCGAGTGTCATCAGCAGAGTTGGAGCCGAGTGTCATCAGCAGAGACGGAGCCGAGTGTCATCAGCACAACCGGAGCCGAGTGTTATCAGCACAACCGGAGCCGAGTGTCATCAGCAGGGTCGGAGCCGAGTGTCATCAGCAGAGTCGGAGCCGAGTGCTATCAGCACAACCGGAGCCGAGTGTCATCAGCAGAGCCAGAGCCGAGTGTCATCAGCAGAGCCGGAGCCGAGTGTCGTCAGCAAAGCCGGAGTCGAGTGTCGTCAGCAGAGGCATAGCCGAGTGTCATCAGCAGACTCGGAGTCGAGTGTCATCAGCAGAACCGGAGCCGAGTGTCATCAGCAGAGCTGGAGCTGAGTGTCATCAGCAGAGCCGGAGCCGAGTGTCATCAGCAGATCAGGAGCCGAGTGTCATCAGCAGAGCAGGAGCCGAGTGTCATCAGCAGAGCCGGAACCGAGTGTCGTCAGCAGAGCCGGAGCCAAGTGTCTTCAGCAGAGCCGGAGCCAAGTGTCATCAGCAGAGTCAGAGCTGAGTGTCATCAGCAGAGCCAGAGCAAAGTGTCATCAGGATATCGCATCCCATGCTCTACGCTCCTTTGACCCCAGCCTTCGACTTGAATGGGCAAGTCTGACCTCACACACAGAAGAAACAAATGCATGCTGGGATTTTTATTTTTACATGCAGATGTGGTCACTGAAGAACAAAAATTGATCCTCTGCAGGGCCCCACTGAATAATATTGCTTCGTGTGCTGTCAGTGCAATGTCTGCTTTATAGCACAGCAGTACAGCACTCAGCCAAAAATACACTGGTGTGAACCCGGCCTAATGGAGGGCTCATTCACACGTCACTGAGTCTTCCCAGCTCCGGCACGTCTGCACACCTCTCTTGTGTGCTCCCGACTTCAACTCTCCTCTAGACTGACTGCAGACCCCTCCCACCAGGCTGGCTATACCCAGGGATCATTCCCATGGCGACCATCCCCTTACATGGATAACTCCTTCTGCCCAGTGTGGAGGGGAGAACTAGGATTTTATATGTGTGTTGGTGGAATCGGCACTGGTACTCCATGTCCCAGGGGGTAGGTCCTGCATCGCCTAGAGGATGCAGTTCCCTGTAGTGCCCTGAGGGTCTCAGGGGCGCTACAGAGACGTCAGCGAGCACAAGAGCCGGGTTTGTACAGTGAGGATCTGTGTAATGTCTAATGCTGTCCACACTTATTGCACTACACACCCAGTGCATGCCCTGCTGCACTGCCCCCCATGCCCCATACAGACCACCATCCACATGATGAGGTCTAATAACACATGGAAAAACCTGCAAGGGTACATTTACATGTGAGGTACAGACTGGGAAACAACTGATGAGTCTGGCAGTGACTGCATCTCTGATCACAATGACAGTGCAGCAGCCAATCAGTGAGCTCAACAGCTCTGAGCGGGATGGTCGGTTTACACTGACAAAGCTGCAGAACTCACTGATTGGCTGCTTCACTGTCATCGTGATGTCAGTAAAATGGTCAATACCAGACACCAGCGGCAGAAACCGGCAGTAGACCCAGGGATGGTGAGGACAACATGGTTTGTATTTTTTTTTACATTGACGTGCCCTCCTGGACGAAGATAAACCAAAAGTGAAAAAAAAACATTTAAATGGAACCTGTCACCAGTTTTTTGCCCTATAATCTGCGGCCACCACCAGTGGGCTCTTATATACAGCATTCAAACATGCCCAGGCCACGGTCTACAACATTAAAAACACTTTATAATACTCACCTAAACCGGTCTCTGCGGTGGAGTTGCGTCATATTCGCGTCTCCGTCCTCCGGTGTCAGCGCCTCCTCTTTCGGCCATCTTTGTCCTCCATCTTCTGAACCTGCGGTGCATGACGCGTCTGACGTCATACACACTTGCCGGCATTCAGGTCCTGATCAGGACAGATCAAAGTATTGTAGTGCGCATGCGCGGGACAGGCGAGTGTATATGACGTAGGACGTGTCATGCACACAGGCTTCATAACAAGGACGAAGATGGCCGAAAGAGGAAGTGTCGGCACCGGAGAATGGAGACGCCCATCTGAGCCACATCCACTTCAGTGACCAGTTTAGGTGAGTATTATAAAGTGTTTTTGATGTTCTACACAGCATCCTGGGCTCTTATATACAGCATGTTAGAATGCGGTATATAAGAGCCCACTGGTAGTGAACGCAGCTTATAGGCCCCAAATATGTCATGGGGTCACTATGACTGGTGGCATTGTCCTATGATTACAGTTCAGTACAGTGTCATGACAGGAGCACCGTGCAGCAGGCGTCAGTATACAGTGGTGGGGCAGAGTTGCGGGCTTAAGTAATTGGGCAGTGTGGCAGGGCAGTGTTAAAGACCTGCACATCCATGAACTCCCCCTCCATCAGATGCAGACACAGGTTGGGGTTACACTATTCCTGACTCTCAGGACCCTCAAGACCCTTTGCACTGCACAGGGAGGGGGATTCTATCACAGATATGAAGTTAGAAACAGGACAGACGTTCTCCAGTTCTCACATGAAACAATCACCTCCCAAGAGATGTGATGAGTGTCCTGCCCTCCCCACCACCTCCCCAGAGAAGGGCTGTCCTGAGTCTCCTGCCCTCCACTCACCAGCAGCACAGCCAGCAGTGTCTGTACAGAGGTGCCGTCCTCACACTTTTCTATATGGCAGCCGCACAGCTCACTGGTCCGCAGGTGGTGAGTGTAGCTGCAGAGCTTCATCCTCCTCAGCGCTGCCTTCATAGTCCTGTCAGATTCCTGTGTAAGAGCAACCTGCATTTTGATTGGAGGAGCCTTCCACAGCAGCCTCCTGCTGACTGCTGATTCACCTATCAGCACTTTCCTTTCATTTTCTCCTGCTCTCACAGCAGCCTGATCTCTGTGTCTTCTCGTTACCAGGCCCCCTCCAGCAAATGAAGATTTACTACTAAGTGGGCCCCTCTGAGCATGGGGTCCGGGTCAACCGCCCCCTCTGCCCCCCTACTAGCTACCCTACTGGTGAGAGGACAATGGAGGATCCACTTTAATGAGCCAGTCTATACCTGGACTGATGAACAAGGGTCTACCAGTATAATATTACTCTTACCGGTGGGACTTTTGACACTTGAGATACATAATCTACATGTGAAAATTTTGAACCCTAATTTGGTGTCCTTCCCATTTATTGTTGGGCTAGGGCTCTACAGAGACACAATTTGCGTCATGTAATACCTTAGAAAAATATTGAGGTGCGGTTTTCTGATTTGGTTGACATTATAACTTTACAGTATATCCAGGGTGACCAAATGTTTGTGCAAATCTGTGTTTAAACTAATCTATGAATTTTTAGGGTGTTACTCCTGTGACCTGTTATGGTCGTTTCCCTGTTTTTAGAGTCTCGTGACAGCTTTAGAACTGGAGCCTCTCATCCCCATCTGAGACTCTACATCTAAATGTTATTTTGTTTCTCTTGATGCTGAAACAGTTCATGTCAGTTTTGCTGCTAGCATCTTCCCAGCAGTGCAGGTCAGCTGCAGCCGCTCTGTAGCCACACCCCTTTGTGTTTAATTAGCAGGGCTTCTCAGCAATCTTTGCTGACTATACAAAACAAATTTTTATTCTGGCCGCGTTGGTGGAAGGAGATGCTGTGGATTCGACCTGAAGTTATATCTTCTCCATTTTGGTTGTTATTCCCTTGTTTGTCTCACCTACCCTCTTGTTGTATTAGTGCAGCGGTGGGCCTAGTAAGCCTTACAACTCACTAGCCAAGAGCCACTCACTAGCCAAGACTATAGTAGGGTTTTCCAGGGCTTCAGGTGTCTGCTCGGCGACAGAAGCAGAGCCTGTATAGGGTCTGGCTAAGAATGCAGGGTACAGCGGCAAGTAAAGGCAGGAGGTGTCTCATCTACCCTCTCACTAGCGCCAAGGCCCACCGCCACCAATATTATTGTGTTCCGGGAGTTCCCCTTGTTTGTGGTGTCGTTTAGGTGTGTTTTTGTTGTGCATCAGACATATGTTGGTCTGCACACGCACATCTCATATAAAAGTGTGACAGAATCCCTACCATTTAGCAAGCAATGCATCCATGTAATATATTGTTCTGCTGATTGTAAGGGCCCTGATTGTTGAGCCTACAAATCCTGTAAAACTCTTTTTAATGGAAAACTCATGCTGGATTTGTATGGACTTTCTGGTTTAATAATGCACAAAAAAATAATCAGTATTTATGGGAGCCAAATACAAATTAAAATGAAAGAAACTATGATGATATGATCTAAGAAGGGAACACAATTTACCTTGGTCCGAGGAGGAAGGTTGCTGATGTTGTCCGACTTAAAGTCACTTTTGTTCTTTCGGCAAAGGACAGCTGTGATGATGATAATGATGACAGTGACAATGGCTATAGGAGCTAAAACTGCTGCAATTATCCACAGGTTGTTTGATGGCTTTTGTACAACAGCTAAATGATGAAAAAGAAGGACATATTTACTAGAAGTCTGGATTATAAGGATCAATGTTCAGGATATACCACCCAGAGGCAGAGGAAAGATTTCAGGGGACATTACAATACACTTAATATATTTCCACTATTATTTAAATTTGTTGCAGCCACACTGGGTTGTTTAGAAGGATCCCCTTAAGTTAGGCTCATCACACGGTGTCCAGGACAGTAATCTTACTGGGAATTTGGAAATAACTGCTCCAAGACTAAGCCACTACAGGAGAAATGGTGAGTTTCAAAAGAAAATCAGTTCCCCTTGAAGTCAATGGGCTCCCCTGGAAATGTAAGACTGTACTCCATCCTCCAAGATGAGAAGCACTTCTTATAACCTCTCTTCATTCAGACTAATGAATAATAGTCCTGAAAGTGAGAGCTCCCCCTTTGGAATTAACATAGGACAATTACAAAATTATAACAATATAAAATTGCTACATTTTAGGCAAAACACACATTTTCTTGTTTTAGAGACTTTTTATTAGTTAAATATGTTAAAATTGTGCTTACAATTTGCTTGCACTTTAACAATATATCCAAGGGTCAGGGCCATGGTCTGGGGGTCATTAGTACTCAGCTGCTTGGCAGCCACTGTGCCCAGTAATGGCTGCCCATCTTTCACAGCATAGTAAGTTAATTCAGCCAAGTTATTAGGACCGTCCAAACGTTGCATTTTCACCATCTGAAAAAAAATATCAAAGTCAAGTAGACAATGACACATATGTTGGAAGAACAAATTTACTACATTACAGGATGTTACAAGACTAGAAAAAGTGTCTTCTCTTTATCGCAGATAAGCAGTGCTAGGCTGGCCTTACACATTAGTTCTACATAAATCGATGACCGAACAACCAATGAATGAACAATCGCCTGGAAACCATCATTACACCAATATCACATTTTAGTTCACATTGACCAGTACATACAAAACAACCTCTAATGTTCAGTTGTCACTGAAATGAGGGGGTGCGCCTAGCAACTACTCTGTCTTCCATACCCAACTCAGACATGTCTCTACACAGCACACATAAAGAGGATCAGCAGCATGGAAGGCAACACACACCAGTAATGAGCAGTGTACTGTGACTCCAGGTCTGGGATGAGATCAACACTCACATTCTGTTACTATTTCACCCTCTTTCTTCACCCTCTACTCTCTGTAGACTTTAGTAATATGCTGTAACTGACACTTCAGAGAGATGGCAGTATGTCCTGTTTATTTTAACTGTTTCTTAGGGTTAGCAGATGAGGGGAGAAGTGGCTCAAAAATGGAGAAACTATTGATTCATACAAAGTTTCCTGAAGTGACAGTGAGCATTTATATTATATCTTAATTCAAATTCAATATAATCTTGCATCATCCAGTAAAAATCATATCCGTTTTTAATATGCGATCCTATGAGTTACAGGTACACGGAAGAACACATCTGTACATGTGGCTATGGGAGAAGGATAAAGGATCTTTATTTCACTTTTTGGGAATGTTCTTTCATGAACATTTCTTCCTTGGACCTGCATCTAATAAGTTCAAATTTTAAACATGACCAACTATTTTCCAGACAATGATGGGTAAAATTTGGCTAAACCAATTGTTTATTGTTACATTTTACTTGATGGATGAATGTTTTTCTAAAAATTGTCTGTTTTTATCCACTTTACACTAATGTGCTTGGCCACATCTACTTTTTTCTATGGACAGTTTCTGACAATGTAAGGGTAAGTTCACACAGTGAGTTTTTCGCGGGATTTTTGCGCGTTTTTCGGGTGAGTTTTTGCTCAGAAAACGCTGTGACATTGCTTACCCAGCAAAGTCTATGAGTTTTCATTTTTGCTGTCTGCACACAGCGTTTTTTTTAGCTGTGTTTTTGTGCTGCACACAAAAACGCAGCATGCCAATTCTTTTGCGTTTTTCACTGCGTTTTCCACCCATTGAGTTCATTGAGATGCTCAAAAATGCAATGAAAAACGCAAATTGCAAATATAGCTGCGTTTTAGTGCGTTTCTATGGCTAAAAACGCAGCTATAAACGCAAGGGGTGGGTAGTAAAGTGACATGTACAGGAAGAGGATTCCTTCTGTCAGTAAACAGAGAAGCGTGAATCCTCCCGGTACCGTCACCGCTGCGTCCACCTCCCGTCCTGTGCATGTCGGCTCCCGTGCGGCGCCATGGCCGGGCGGAAGGTGGAGGCAGCTGTGAAATCAAAAGTGAACAGCAGAAAAAAAAATGTCATACGTGTCTGCAGACTCCTGGTACAATGTCCGCTCCCAGCTCCTCTCCCGGTACCACCGCTCCGGCTGTGTGCAGTGTCCCCAGGCACGTCCGATGGCTGCAGGACCTGGCGATGGATCACCTGATGCGGTCACCTGACGCGTCAGCTGATCGTAAGTCTCGCGGTGACGCCGGCGCCCCACCGGCTTCACCTATCAGCTGATGCCGTTAGGAGACTTCATCACTGATTACCGGCAGCTCCTGCAGCAATCGGACGGGATCAGACTCCGCTCCAGGAGCTGCCGGTAATCAGCACATAAGTGAGTATTTTTTTTTTTTTTTGCACTGATACATCAGCTGATTGTATAAACGGCTTTTATACAATCAGCTGCTGTATCATGTGATTCACATCCTTGAACCTGACACATCATCTGATCGCTTTGCCTTCCAGCAAACCGATCAGATGATATTGGATCCGGATTGGACGGCGCGAGACCCTTGACCCAGGATTACTGCGGAGGGGGGTTCTTTATTTCAATAAAGATGGAGTCACTAATTGTGCTGTGTTTTATTTCTAATAAAAATATTTTTCTGTGTGTTTTTTTTATCTTTACTAGAAATTCATGGTGGCCATGTCTAATATTGTTGTGACACCATGAATTTCGGGCTTAGGGCTAGCTGATAATATACAGCTAGCCCTAACCCCATTATTACCCAGCAAGCCACCCGTCACCAGGGCAGCTGGAAGAGTTGGATACAACGCCAGAAGATGGCGCTTCTATGAAAGCGCCATTTTCTGGGGAGGCTGCGGACAGCAATTCGCAGCGGGGGTGCCCAGAAAGCATGGGCACCCTGCACTGCAGATTCCAATCCACAGCTGCCTAGTTGTACCTGGCTGGACTCAAAAATTGGGCGAAGCCCACGTCATTTTTTTTTTTTAATTATTTCATGAAATTCATGAAATAATTAAAAAAAAAAGGGCTTCCCTATAATTTTGGTTCCCAGCCGGGTACAAGTAGGCAGCTGGGGGTTGGGGGCAGCCCGTACCTGCCTGCTGTACCTGGCTAGCATACAAAAATATGGCGAAGCCCATGTCATTTTTGGGGGGGGGCAAAAAACTCCTGCATACAGTCCTGGATGGAGGATGCTGAGCCTTGTAGTTCTGCAGCTGCTGTCTGCTCTACTGCATACACTATTGGATGGAGGATGCTGAGCCTTGTAGTTCTGCAGCTGCTATCTGCTCTCCTGCATACACTATTGGATGGAGTATGCTGAGCCTTGTAGTTCTGCTCGCCCTGCCTCTCCCTCCAGCATACAGTCCTGGATGGAGCATGCTGAGCCTTGTAGTTCTGCAGCTGTCTGCTCTGCTGTATACACTAGTGGAGAATGAAGAATATATTGAAGAAGGAAATGACATCAGACTTTTTTTTTTCTTTTTTTTCCTTCAACAATCTTTAATGGCATTGATCACTGATAAAGAAAACGCATAAAACCGCAGTGAGCAAAAACGCAGCAAAACACAGCAAAAAACGCACCAAATCACGGTAAAAACGCACCTGCGGTTGTTTGCCGCAGGTGCATTTTTGTGCGTTTTTCCTGCAAAAACGCACAAAAACGCAGCGTAAAAAAACCACAGTGTGTGAACCTAGCCTAAAGGCCCCTTTACACACTGAGACTTTCTAGCGATCCCACCAGCGATCCCAACCTGGCCGGGATCGCTACAAAGTCTCTGGTGAGTCGCTGGTGAGCTGTCAAACAGGCAGACCTGGCCAACGACGCAAGAGCGATCCGGACCTGCAGAACGACCTAGCTAGTCATTGGGGACGTTGTAAAGCAGCTTTTTGAAAGGGAAGTCGCTAACGAAGTCGCTGTAAAGTCCCCTTTACACACTGAGACTTTCTAGCGATCATGCTGCACAGCGGGAAACAAAGGACCAAAGAATGGTCCTGAACGATTTGTAGCGATCAGCAACTTCACAGCAGGGGCCAGGTCGCTGATGTGTTTCACACACTTCAATGTCGCTGGGGAGGTCGCTATTACGTCACAAAACCGGTGACGTTACAGCGATGTCGTTTGCGATGTTGCAGTGTGTAAAGCCACCTTAACTCAGTCCTATTAAATGGGGTTGAGCTGCTACATCAGATAAAGCTCATGGAGAGGACTGTTATCTCTTCCAGTAGAATAAAGAAACATTTCTCCTCTTCAACTGAGGATCAAATGACACCTGTGTGGTTGAGTTTTTACCCACCTGAACTGTGTAGCTCCCTACTGTGGTTGCTCTTTTAAATCTTCTTGATTGTTGACTAGAGAGCTGAAAAAGTTTGGCAAGTCTCTCCTCCATCTGCCGTGCAAAGCTTTGGTTATTTGATGCCAATAACTGGTTATCAACACCTTGTATCACTAGGAAAAGATAAGAATTTAGTGTCAGAATTTAAAAATGTTTTCCAGCTTGTATAAAATGTATAAAAATAAAAAAAAATACTATAATCCATGTTGATTATTGCCTACACACCATAAACTGTTTTTTCTTTGTTTCCATTTAGTCTCTTTCAATCTGCACCTCTGCTCGTTTCCATCCTGATGCAGCAGGGATAGAGCAGGTCACCAGTGTAGCAGGCAGTTTACTCCATCCCACTCTTTCATTCAAGATGAATTCTCTATTTCTTCTACAGATGTTTTTTTCCCTGCTCACATCTCAATCTGCCAATCTGGCTATGATCACTATACTGTGACAGATCTATATTCACATCCAGCTCTGCTACATACACAGTTCAGCTACAACAGACACATACAAATTCAACTCAGCTATGACAGACAACACACACTCAGAGCAGCTAAAACACTTACTTAGATCAGCTACAATGCACACTCAAATCAGCTATAATGCACACTCAGATCAACTACAACGCACACTCAGATCAGCTACAACACATATTCAGATCAGCTACTGTGGTGCCCCTGAGGCTTCAGTCGTCACAGGGTACTGCACCTCGGCTGAGGTGCAGTATTCATTCCGAGTACGGAGGAGGTCATTGCCGGTAACCACCACAATTCATACAACACACAGTCAGTTATCCTCCCACTGGGACTAGGTTAGGGTAGGGTGCTGGGGGTGGCCATCATGAGGTATGGGACCTCCTGCCCACTAGTTCAGTAACTTGGGAGGGTGGAGCATCATAAAAAAAGGGGGAGTGAGGCGACACACACAGACAGAGGGAAGGAAGGAAAGGAAAGCAACCATGAACAGACACAGTTTGGAAGTGCTCTCAGAAAAGCCGGGACCTGTGGTCTGGAGCTGGAGCGCTCGACCCGGGTTCCCAGATAGAAAGGGGGATCCCAGGGCTCACGGGGAGTGTGACAGGCACCCATAACCCGTTCCACCAAAGAGGCGCAGGGGTGGAGGGACTACCAAAAGGAAGGACACACAGAAAGAAGCACCGGCCTTGGTCTCCAAACTATCCGGGATTGGCTGGAGCTCATGACAGTGGAGTTCCACACCCCAGAGGCGGCGATACTTCAGTGAGTAAAGAACTTTGACTGCAACCCCTTTGACGTCCAATTCTTCCCGCGCCCTACCCTTGTTGAGGAAAGCCATTAGATCAAATACTTGATTAACCTCTTGACAAGGGATTGAGGGAAATGGGTCAATTTGCTTTACATGAGCCAGGTTTTCAATTATAACTAAGATGGCTACTGATACCATCATAGACGCTCCCATCAGCATGGATCCACCATATGACGTCCCTTCCATCACCATCACCATGGATCCATCCAATGACGTCATAGACCTGCCTATGATAATGCCCACCAATAAGCTCATGGACTTATGCGGGCTCTACACGAGACGAGCTATCGTGCGATGCATCGTCGGGGTCACGGTTTTCGTGACGCACATCCGACATCATTCACGACGTCGTCTCGTGTGACACCTCCTAGCGATGCAGTATCGCTCACAAATCGTGAGTCGTGTACTCGTCGCTAGGTTTCATAAAATTGTTTAATTAAAATGGCGCCGGTTGTTCATCGTTTCCGTGGCATCACACGTTGCTCTGTGTGACACCCCGGGAACGATGAACACAGCTTACCTGCGTCCCGCGGCACCCGCCGGCTATGTGGAAGGAAGCAGGTGGGTGGGATGTTTACATCCCGCTCATCTCCGCCCCTCCGCTTCTATTGGCCGGCTGCCGTGTGACGTCGCTGTGATGCCGAACGTCCCTGCCACTTCAGGAAGTGGATGTTCGTTGCCCACAGCGAGGTCGTCCGGCAGGTAAGTACATGTGACAGGGGTTAAACGGTTTGGGTGCCACGGGCAGCAATTTGCCGTGATGCAAAAACGACGGGGGCGAGTACGATCGCTCGTGCTATCGCACGATAGATCGACTCGTGTAAAGCAGGCATAATACATTTTTCAACCCACTGATGAATGGACACATCCGAGTATGCCTACTGTAGGGCTGACCATGCCCCTTTTCCTAGTTTTTATAAAGGCATGTTCTTGAATAAATCTCTGAGTCTGGGCCGACTTTGGTCGAGGAAAGATGAATATCCGACTGTGTGTCTGATCTCATTTTTCAAGCATGCACTCGATCCACACCAATTAGAATCAGGCAGTAGGCAACTTGTGAAATTTTGTAAGAGTTCAACTTAACAAAATGGTGCCCAACGTGGGGTCAGCATAGGATAAACCATAAACTCTTGAGGACCGGTGATTGGAATGGCAGGACATGCTAGACACCCTGAACCACGAGTCTGATCAACTCTTTATACGAGAACATGGTAAGTCTGCTGATTTTTATAATCTGAAGTCTTACTTGTTTGTCTCAGGGTGTGTTGCACTGATTGCCTGACCGTGTCCAGTTTTTGTGTTAGCTGTGATGGCAGAAGGGTATCTGCGCTGCTGGCCATATTAATCTCGGAAGAACCGTCACATGTTTAATTGCCTGCTGCCTGTTGTGTGTCTAGAAGGGAGATTGACTGGTAGTTAGGAGAGCAAGTCAGTTTGTGAGTGTCTTCTGGAAACGTAAAGGATATTGTCTGTGGTATAGTATATGGTTGTCGTCTGTGGTACAGTTTATGGTTCTGTGAGGAAATACATGGGACTGCTGGTACGTGGTAATATTGGGGCCTTGCGCAGTGTACCGTGAAATGGCTGATACGGATACAATTGGGGTATAGTATTTAAGTTGCGTGGTGTGGCTGGTATGTGGTAGTCTTGGGGCCTAATGCTGGACGTGAAATGGCTGGTACGGATACCATTGGGACTTAGCACAAGCTTGGGTGATATAATTGGTATAAGGTATCTTGGGGTCTAGAAAGAGCGCTGGACGTGAATCGGCTGGTACAGGTACTGTGTAGCTAGGGTGACACTATTGGTGTCTTTGTGAATTACAGACCATGTAGGAACTGGGCAGGGACACCGTGACGAGGCGCCTGCTGCAGACTTAACAAAACATTACTTAAGGCCCCGTCACACACAGAGATAAATCTTTGGCAGATCTGTGGTTACAGTGAAATCATGGACATATTGTTCCATTTGTACACAGCCACAAACCTGGCACTCATTGTCCACAATTTCACTGCAACCACAGATCTGCCGCAGATTTATCTCTGTGTGTGACAGGGCCTTTAGTGTTCAAGTTGTGAGTCATCTCCCCTGTATTTTTTGTTTGTTGGTGTTTTTTTTATCTTGGTCTGCATAAAGAAAGATTGCTTGTTTGATGTTGTTTATCTTGAGAGAAAGATGGAGAAATTGATGAAGTTGTGTCTAGTTGTGGTTGGAAAAAATCCGGATGAGAGTGGACTTTGTTGGGATGTGGAGACTCTAGGCCGCAATAATGTGTTGATAAACCATGTGCTCAAAACAACCATGTACAATATATTATATATCAGGGGTGATAAGCATAAAGACCAGAGAGGAAAAACCCCTAAAACTTATATTTTATTATTTCACTTAAAATCAGATTTTGTCCCACAGACATAAACAACAAATAACAATAGAGACACAGGACAAAGCTTGGGTGCACATAAACCATCAAAAATATCTCCTCATATAATCTCCCAACCACCAGAATTCAGTCTACAACGATACGCTGTGTCAGTGGGAGAGGAGATATTAAAATGCACCTCAAACAAAAATTCATAAGTCCAATGTGTCATGAAAAACTTCTTATACTGCTCAATACAAATTTTACAGTGGTAAGTGGGGGCAGTACTGCAATGCAATAAGGGGTGTGGACAAAAAACTCCTTCGATGGCCCTACCTTGCCGCGGAGGTTGGCACCCTATTCATAGACGCAATGGCGCCCCCGCTCGTCGGTAGCTCACCCTTCTTTCCCTGCGCTGTTCTTAAGTGCAGCTGATCTGGGAAAAAGGGGAGTGCGGGAAACATTTGCACTGCAGTTAAGAACTCAATCACCACACACATACATTAAGAGCAGTATCAATTAAATACAGTAAATTGTCTCATGGACTATGCTTGTTCCTTCTAAAGTTTATAAACCCATTAGATATAACAATTCATTATTATAAAGTGCTAAGTGCCTCAGCAGGATTTACAGTGAAATAACTCACTGTAAAATACTATAAATGTATATATTGGCAATAACTGATGTATTTTATGTGGATATACAGATATATTTCCTATTAGTCCTTCTGTGTCCTATATGTGTTCACATAAGGAGATTAATAAGGCGTTAAAAGTAATCACCCTCCAAAAAATCTCCAAAAAAACCCAGTACAGATATCTCAATACGTTTACAAAGCTGTCATCTTATCATATCATCACAAGGTGACACATAAACCAGGGCATAACTGAACACTTCACAGAAGGTACACATGGATGCTTCACAGAAGGTACATAACATATACTTCATAGAAGGCACTTATGGAAAATGAAGCAACATAGAAATCTATGGAACATGAACAGCACAGACAAAGTACCCATAGTAGTCATCCCAATCTCATGCATATAGTACTTAGCTTTAGACGATTGAGAATGGCTCAGTCACCACAGCCCAAATTAATGGACAATCAGCAGCATGCCCGACGCGTTTCCCCCTGGCTATGAGTCCCACCAGGGTTCTTCAGGGGCTCCCTAATAGGGTATACATTACTGGCCATAGTCTGCCATATGGTCTCTCGGTTTTAATTACCATCGCTGTATGGAATCCTGGAGGACGCTTTTAAAAACGCAACCCACCAATAGCGTTCCTGGAAATGACATCAATCTGTTAACGTCACAGGATGTGACGTGGGTGGGATACCTCTCGCGGTGGAACGCAAATGCGCTCCACATGTTTTGGAATGCAACTGCGCTCCACAACCATCTAAACATCCGGATATGTGATAACAGAATAGGACGTCACCGAATGTGACATACACGGGCTTCCATGGACGGGATACCTCTCACGGTTGAACGCAAATGCGCCCCACATGTTTTGGAATGCAACTGCACTCCACAGCCATCCAAACATCCGGATATGTGACAGCAGAAACAGACGTCACCAGATGTGACGTACACGGGCTTCCTATGCACTGGGTATCGTAGTAGCCCCATCACAACATGGCATATAAAACAAACGTTCTGTCATCCATGACGCTAGACATGGTTATTAGTGTCCATACAGGATATCCATTTGTTAATGTCAGAAGTTTGTATAAACCTGATTTGTGCTGCCAGCTAACATAATTATTAGCCCAGTATATGTACAAAGATCCGACTGCTCGATAAGTGTCACACATTAAAGGGATGCTTAGTATATATTGCCCATAAAACCTCCCCAATTTTTCATTATATCAAGATCTCAAATACCATTGGGGAGGGTTATTCAAGCCCATATTCGTCACTACAATCCTATTCCTTTCCCATGCTATGAACACCCGAGTGTATACTATAGTTACCAAAACCAGGGAATATCATCTGACTAAATAAATAACAGAAAGACAATGTTTCAGACTGTAAAAGGTATGTGACATTTTACCACACACCCAAAAGAAACTCATGGTTAAACCATACCGAGTATAAACTGATTCCCATCAGGGAGAAAAACTCCTTTCTTCAAATAAACTACGGCTCAGATCCACATAATGGGAGAGGGAAATGGCAAAAAACGGCTAAATGAAGCTAGAAAAAACTAATTGTTCGTTTAAGCCTCCAGGAATAACTGACTCCATCCAGAAGATCCAACGTGTCTCTCTCTACAATAATCTCTTATTCCAGTCCCCTAGACGGATTGTTGGTGTGATGACCTCAATGACCCTAAAGGAGATAGATCCCAAATCCCCATTGTGGCAACTGTTCACGTGGCAGGCTAAAGGGGTGTCCCGTTTATTTCTAATATCTCCTAGATGTTCACCTATCCTGATTTTAAACTGTCTCTTTGTCTTTCCCACATAATCTTTCCGGCACTTGCATGTACATAAACAGATCACACCTTCAGTCTTACAATTTGCAAAGTTTTGATTCTTATATATGCGTCCCGTATAGGAACTTCCAAATTCTTTTGCGTGGACAACATATTTACAATACATACAAGACCCACATCTAAAAGTACCTAGTCCCTTCCATCCAGCCACGTACCAGTCTTACTTGGAGGGGTATAGAAACTATGAACTACCTTGTCCTTTATTGTTATACCTCTTTTATATGTTATTGAGGGATGACTACAGATGGCCTCGCCAATATCAGGATCACTCTTCAAGATGTTCCAGTGTCTCCTTAGGATTGTCATTATTTTTTCATTTTGGTCATCATACATACCAATCAGTCTTGTTATTCCTAAATCATCTTTGTTTTGGGCCGTCACAAGAAGATCATTCCTATTTTTATGTAGGGCATTTTTGTATGCTCGATTTCTGACAGTCATTGGATATCCCCACTCTCTAAATCTATTTCTCAGATTGATTGCTTGTTCACTAAACTCAGACGTTGTTGTACAGTTTCTGCGCAGTCTCAAAAATTGACCTTTGGGGATCCCAGTTTTTAAACTTTTTGGATGATAGCTCTCCCAATTTAGGAGACTAATCGTTGCATTCGGCTTTCTAAAGATGGCAGTACTCAGTTTTCCATCCAGTTCTTTAGTTATCATAACATCCAAAAAAGGGATCTTATTGCCACCAATCTCAAAAGTAAACTTTAGTCCCAGATCATTATCGTTGAGATGGTTAACAAATTGGGTAAATAAATCTGAGGGCCCGGACCACGCCATGAGGATGTCATCGATGTAGCGCCCCCAGAACTGAATATGGAGACACCACATTGAATCCTCCTCAGCAAAAACCACTGTATCTTCCCACCAACCCAGGAGCAAATTTGCATATGTGGGAGCACACGGGCTCCCCATCGCTGTGCCCCTGAGTTGGTGGTAGTACTTAGTGTTGAAGATAAAGTAGTTGTGTGTCAAAATGAATCTCACCAATCGCAACATGAACTGATTATGTGAAGTCATGTAGGTACCCCTCGTGTTCAAAAAATGCTCCACTGCTTTTATACTAGTGTCATGCGGGACACAACTATACAATGACTCTACGTCAATCGACACCAGAATGATTTCCGGGCCCACAACCATCCCCTCAATTTTGCTCAACAGATCAAGTGTGTCTCTCAAATATGAGGGCAGAGCAATCACGAATGGACGTATCAACATATGTACTGCACTGCTGACATAATGCATCAATCCCTGATACAATGGGGTGACCTTTCAAGGGGTTGACACCCTTATGCACTTTAGGAAGTGTATAGAAGGTCGCCACCATTGGACACTTTGGTAATAAGAAACTATACTCTGCCGCAGAGATCAATTTCATGGCCGTCGCCTCATCAAGTAAGTCCCTCAGTTCGTTCATATACACCATAGTTGGATCCTGTTTCAAAGTCTCATATGTTGTATGATCAGAAAGAATGACCTGACACATGATGAGATAATCCCTTCGATTCATGACTACCACATTTCCTCCTTTGTCGGAGGGTTTTATTACTAGTTCGGGATTTGTTCCTAGATCTTGTATAGCTGTTCTTTGAGCTTGAGAGATATTAGATATAGTCGGTGTATTTTTGGGGTTAATTCTTTTTTAATGTCGTCACAGACCAGTTTACAAAAAATATCGGTGCTATTAAATTCACTGACAGGAGGCATTTTGGTACTTTTTAGTTTTAAATTGGAGAAAGGACCTTCCCCCTCAATTCTATTACCTTCTTCCTCTAAATCTATCAGTGTATTGTAATCAGACATTAGGTCAAGTGGTATTCCCAATTGTTTACATTTCATACGGTCATGATTGGCAAAATGTTTTTTTCATTTAAGCTTCCGGACAAATAAATTAATGTCCTTCACCCAAGAGAAAGCGTCAAATCTGACAGTCGGTAAAAAGGACAACCCAGATCTTAGTACTGAACTTTCATCGTCAGTCAGAATATGTGTGGAGAGGTTTATAATCTGCAGATCCCCAGACCTTATTTTGTCTTTTTGTATTGAGCAGGTTTTCGTCTTAGGTCGTACGGCCCCAAATCTCTCATCTCTAAAAAAGATGGAGTGGTAGCCAATGAAAAAGATGATGCAGAGGAAGAAGAGTCTCACTCTGTGCTCACTCTGATGGCAGCCATTTTGGGTCATCTAAGTATGCTGTAGGTTTGAAACTTAAGATGGTGGCTAGAGACAAAAATAAAAAAAAAAAGTGAGTGGGGTATGTGTGAAGACCATGTGCTGTGGGAATGTTTGAACAATAGACTGGATGGACTACTACATGCTTAGAAAAAATAAGTGTTATTATCTATAATTAAACTAAGATCATGGATATATATATATATATATATATATATATATATATATATAAAAATATATACATGTGTGTGTATGTGTTTGTGTATTTGTGTGTGTATCTATAAAAGTACAGAAAATAAGAGAGAAAAGGGGACTTTACACACTGCGACATCGCTAACGATATGTCGTCGGGGTCACGGTGTTTGTGACGCACATCCGGCGTCGTTAGCGACATTGCAGCGTGTGACAGCTAGGAGCGACGATCAACGATCGCAAAACAGCAAAAATCGTTGATCATTGACACATCACTCCTTTTCATAATATTGTTGGTGTTGCATGCCGCTGGTTGTTCGACGTTCCTGCGGCACCACACATCGCTGTGTGTGACACCGCAGGAACGACGAACATCATCCTACCTGCATCCACCAGAAAAGAAGGAAGGAAGGAGGTGGCCGGTATGTTCCGGCAGCACATCTCCTCCCCTCCTCTTCTATTGGATGGCCGTTTTGTGACGCCGCTGTGACATCGCTGTGACGCCGAATGCACCTCCCCCTTGAAGGAGAGATTGTTCAGCAGCAACATCGACGTCGCTGAACAGGTATTTGTGTGTGACGCTGCCGTAGCGATATTGTTTGCTACGGCAGCGATCACACATGTCGCACATACGACGGATGCGGGTGCTATCACTCGTAACATCGCTAGCAATCGCTAGCGATGTTGCAGCGTGTAAAGCACCCTACAGTGTTTGAACAGATGTGAGAACAGTTTTCCCTTTTCTCTGCCACATGCTCCTACAGATGCAAAATGGTGGATGAAGCACATGGTGGCCGAGGCATGATTGAGACAAAGACAGAGAGTGAGTAGGGGGATGTGTAAGGTAACCAGAAGACCATAGGTTATTTGAATGTCTGAACAATAGACTGGGTGGACTACTACATACTTAGATAGAAAAATGAGTGTTTTTAACTGTAGTTGGACCAGGACTGTGGATATGACAATATGTGTGTACATAATATATATATATATATATATATATATATATATATATATATATATATATATGTGTGTGTGTGTATGTGTGTATAAAACACAGACTATAGAATATAGGGGGGAAATAGTTGAGCAAAAGTAAAATTTAGTTTACCCTCCCCTCCCACATGCTCCTATTCTAACAAGGAGACTGTGTGCTGTGGGGCCATTTTTTCACATCTAGTGAAACTGACAAAACTGCACCCACTGAATAACATGAAGTGTTAGTAAGTAGAGTTGAGCGCGGTTCGCGGTTCGAGGTTCTCCAGTTCTAGGCTCGAGTGATTTTGGGGCCTGTTCTAGATCGAACTAGAACTCGAGCTTTTTGCAAAAGCTCGATAGTTCTAGAAACGTTCGAGAACGGATCTAGCAGCAAAAAAACAGCTAATTCCTAGCTGGCTTTCCACTGTAATAGTGTAAGTCACTCTGTGACTCACACTATTATGATATTTCAGTGTATAGTGTGCGGGAACAGCACCTTCAGATCACTGCTGTTTGTATAATGGCGATCGCCATTTTTTTTTTTTTTTTCCTTGTCTTCCTTCCCTAAGCGCGCGCGTCTTGTGGGGCGGGCCAGCATGTCAGCCAACCCCAGACACACACACAGCTAAGTGGACTTTTAGCCAGAGAAGCAACGGCATGTGTGATAGGATGTCCATGTCACATGTCCCTGCATTATAAAACCGGACATTTTCCTCCAGGACGCCATTATCTCTTCTGCGTCCTTGGTGTCAGACATCACTGGCGCAGCTCCGTCCTTTGTCCTATCGCCGATACTGCTGTATGCGCTCCATACACAGCGCTAGACACCTTAGGGATAGCACTTTCTATCAGTCCTTTTAAGGGCTCGTACCGGCAGGGTCAGAGCCATAGGTGACAGGTCCTGAAAACAGAGACAGCGTCTGTGTAGCCAAGGTCAGGGATTTCGTCGCTGCATTTCCACATTAGGAGGGAAAAGAAAGGCAGGCTTCCATTCCTCTACCCAGAGCCCCACAATCCTGGCACTGTACCCTCCTGTCCTCTGCACACTCAAACTCTTTTTAACTAAGCCATTATACTAGCAAACAGTCAGTGTACCTAGTGGCATCCTAAACGTGGCTATTGTACTTTTGTGTAGTCACACTAGTGGAAAGATATTTGCAGCACGTCTGCCTGCATTGCACACTCAAACTCTTTTTAACTAAGCCATTATACTAGCAAACAGTCAGTGTACCTAGTGGCATCCTAAACGTGGCTATTGTACTTTTGTGTAGTCACACTAGTGGAAAGATATTTGCAGCACGTCTGCCTGCATTGCACACTCAAACTCTTTTTAACTAAGCCATTATACTAGCAAACAGTCAGTGTACCTAGTGGCATCCTAAACGTGGCTATTGTACTTTTGTCTAGTCACACTAGTGGAAAGATATTTGCAGCACGTCTGCCTGCATTGCACACTCAAACTCTTTTTAACTAAGCCATTATACTAGCAAACAGTCAGTGTACCTAGTGGCATCCTAAACGTGGCTATTGGACTTTGCTATAGTCCCACTAGTGCAAAGATATTTGCAGCACCTCTGCCTGCATTGCACACTCAAACTCTTTTTAACTAAGCCATTATACTAGCAAACAGTCAGTGTACCTAGTGGCATCCTAAACGTGGCTATTGTACTTTTGTGTAGTCACACTAGTGGAAAGATATTTGCAGCACGTCTGCCTGCATTGCACACTCAAACTCTTTTTAACTAAGCCATTATACTAGCAAACAGTCAGTGTACCTAGTGGCATCCTAAACGTGGCTATTGTACTTTTGTGTAGTCACACTAGTGGAAAGATATTTGCAGCACGTCTGCCTGCATTGCACACTCAAACTCTTTTTAACTAAGCCATTATACTAGCAAACAGTCAGTGTACCTAGTGGCATCCTAAACGTGGCTATTGGACATTTGTGTAGTCACACTAGTGGAAAGATATTTGCAGAACGTCTGCCTGCATTGCACACTCAAACTCTTTTTAACTAAGCCATAATACTAGCAAACAGTCAGTGTACCTAGTGGCATCCTAAACGTGACTATTGTACTTTTGTGTAGTCACACTAGTGGAAAGAAATTTGCAGCACGTCTGCCTGCATTGCACACTCAAACTCTTTTTAACTAAGCCATTATACTAGCAAACAGTCAGTGTACCTAGTGGCATCCTAAACGTGGCTATTGGACTTTTGTCTAGTCACACTAGTGGAAAGATATTTGCAGCACGTCTGCCTGCATTGCACACTCAAACTCTTTTTAACTAAGCCATTATACTAGCAAACAGTCAGTGTACCTAGTGGCATCCTAAACGTGGCTATTGGACTTTGCTATAGTCCCACTAGTGCAAAGATATTTGCAGCACCTCTGCCTGCATTGCACACTCAAACTCTTTTTAACTAAGCCATTATACTAGCAAACAGTCAGTGTACCTAGTGGCATCCTAAATGTGGCTATTGTAATTTTGTGTAGTCACACTAGTGGAAAGATATTTGCAGCACGTCTGCCTGCATTGCACACTCAAACTCTTTTTAACTAAGCCATTATACTAGCAAACAGTCAGTGTACCTAGTGGCATCCTAAACGTGGCTATTGGACTTTTGTCTAGTCTCACTACTGGAAAGATATTTGCAGCACGTCTGCCTGCATTGCACACTCAAACTCTTTTTAACTAAGCCATTATACTAGCAAACAGTCAGTGTACCTAGTGGCATCCTAAACGTGGCTATGTGCAGCACCTCTGCATGACACCCTCCTGCTCTGTTTTTAATAAGCTATAATGATAGCAAAAAATACTGCCATTTAGTGGCATCATAGAACTCGCTGTTGTATTCCATTAGTGCCCCACTGGTGCAAATCTATGTGCAGCACCTCTGCATGACACCCTCCTGCTCTGTTTTTAATAAGCTATAATGATAGCAAAAAATACAAAAAATACTGCCATTTAGTGGCATCATAGAACTCGCTGTTGTATTCCATTAGTGCCCCACTGGTGGAAATCTATGTGCAGCACCTCTGCATGACACCCTCCTGCTCTGTTTTTAATAAGCTATAATGATAGCAAAAAATACTGCCATTTAGTGGCATCATAGAACTGGCTGTTGTATTCCATTAGTGCCCCACTGGTGCCAAGCTATTTCTAGCACCTGTGCATGACACCCTCCTGCTCTGTTTTTAATAAGCTATAATGATAGCAAAAAATACTGCCATTTAGTGGCATCATAGAACTGGCTGTTGTATTCCATTAGTGCCCCACTGGTGCCAAGCTATTTCTAGCACCTGTGCATGACACCCTCATGCACATTTTGCTACGCTAATGTTATAGCAAACTCAGGGAATTCATTGCTGCATTTGATAATTCGGAGGGATAGAAAGTGAGGCTTCCTTTAGCTTTTCCTTCTGTTCATAGACAACATCTCCAAGTTCACACCCGAAGAGCAATTTCTCCTCCACGTCTAAGTGTGGAGAGGCAGCTAGTGCGCATGCGTGTGCCGATTTACCCCAGCTGCAGCCTAACTACAGTGTTTCACCTAGTGAGTATGCTCAGCCTGACTGTGCCATTCCTGACGCTAAGTCTTCATTTCGGGATGCAGCGCATGCTCCCACACTAAGTGTGAAAAGCCTCTTTGCACAGGTACTTGCATTCCGTGCCGGGTCTAAGTCCTGTTTTGTGCCTAGACACCATGCTAAAGCTGATAGTCTTTTTTCAGAGACTGTATTTCATGCTACTGAGCATGCTCAGGCACTTACTGCATCAGAGACTAGGTCCGGTAATGAACTCTTTGGCCCTGCCCCTGATGTGGGGGTCCCATATAGACCACAGGGCATCAGGTGTCCTCCCAAATGGCTTGCAGAGGCCCACCCCTATGACTTGTCACCGCATTATTGATGGTCAGACGATGACTGGTGAGGTGTTTGGGTCATGGCAGCCATGAGGTCATCATTGAAGTTGCGGTTCCAAATAGGACGCTAGTTATGCCACTCATGACGTGTCACTCTACTTTTGTCTTCAGGAGGTGCATTGTGGTTCACCCTGGTTTGGGGCGGACCCAGGTTATAAAAGGGGCTGGAGCCAACAAGGAGGTGCGCAGTCTTCTATTATGCTCCGAAAGAGCACACCTCCATGTGTTGAACCCATTGCGGCTTTAGGCCAGAGGTAGGCAGGGATAGGGTGTCGATGCAGGCCACCACCACAGTTGGTAACGCAGAACGGTTAAGACCAGCTCCTGTCCTACCAGTCCTGCTTGTGCAGCCCAGTGGCATTAACAGGCCTGCTGCTGCTGATGCGCCTGCTGTCCACAGGTGTGGCCCCTACGCACACGGTCAGCGTACTCAATGGCCCCTGTGTTGTTAACAGGGAGTTCCTGGGCTGGGTGGGCATGTGGACCCTGTGACGCTAACAGGGCTCCCAGTCTCCAGATCCGAATGGCGTCTAACTCGGTTCAGGCTACTATTAGTTTCATAGCCACACAGCTCTGTATCCTCCACCAAACCTTCCAGTTGCCAACCTCTCCTTTTCCAACTGGGAGCACGGTGGACACTGACTGCTGATGGGGATATATACCTTTCTCTTTCTTTTCTTATTAATTTTCGTTATATAGCGGTAACATAGTATATACCACCTTATCCAAATCTGCCAGTCCCACTGTAACAGATGGTGTTTCTTCAGCAAATGTTACTGTTGCTTAACCACCAAATCCACGGACCAAAACTTTTTTCCCCTTTCCAACACACCTGTTCCCCTTTCCACCAGCATCTGTCCTTTTTCAACTCATTTTGGTATATGACCAAAAGTGCAACTCTGCAGGGACACCGTACTCAACGCCATCTCAGCACAGCAGCCAGACCTCGGTCCCTCAGATGTGGACAAGTAAAAGACCATTTCCTCCTATCCATGACAAAGCGTTGAGATTCACTCTGTGCAGCACTGGTGTTTAGTGGAAAAGCAGATCTAAGATTGCGTACCACATTCTGCAGATACTCCTGTATACGTGCGTCCCTTTCTATGGCAGGAATTATTTCGCCAAATTTTGTCTTGTACCGGGGATCTAACAGTGTGGCAACCCAGTATTCAGGATTACTTTTAATTCGTACAATCCGAGGGTCATGTTGTAGGTAGTGCAGCAAGAAGGCGCTCATGTGTCTTGTGCATCCAGGAGGACCAAGTCCTTGGTGTGTTGGTGGCAGAGAGGTGAGAATCGTGCCTCCTTCCTCTGCCCTCTCCCCACAACCTCGCACAACCGAAATGTGAGCAAGCTCTCACTCATCTGCTGAGTAGAGTTGAGCGCGGTTCGTGGTTCGTGGTTCTCCAGTTCTAGGCTCGAGTGATTTTTGGGCTGTTCGAGATCGAACTAGAACTCGAGCTTTTTGCTAAAAGCTCGATAGTTCTAGATACGTTCGAGAACGGTTCTAGCAGCAAAAAGCAGGGCTTTTTACAGCTACAGTGAGCAGGAGCCATCGCTGGCAGCCTGCCACAAGCTGGTAACCAAGATAAACATCGGGTATCCAAGCAAAGCGCTTTGGTTAGTAACCCGATGTTTATCTTAGTTACGTGCAGGAAGCCCACACTTTCCCGCTCAGCTCGCTCCACCCCCTCCTGCCCGCGGCATGTACACATACATACACATACACAAACACACACACACACACATCCACCACCCCCCCACCCCCCCCCCCCCCCCCGCCCGCCCGCCCGCTCGCTCGCTCGCTCGCTCGGCTTACCTGCGGTGATGAAGTCCCGCCATCCCGACCTCAGCGCTGTCACTGTCCTCCATGGCCGCCGCTTGTCACATCACCTATCGCTTCCGACCCGAGACTGACACTGGCGGTGACGTCACGGACCTCTCGCGATACTTGATGTGAAGGCGCCGGTCATTGACCTCAGTGACAGGGGCTGTCAGTGTGCTGGAGATCAGCGCAGGTAATGTACCTCACTGACAGCAGCACTTGTCACCCCCCTGCAGTGACCTGGGCTGACCCATTGATGTTAGCTCAGGTCACTGCACTGCTCTCCCAGCCAATGGGGAACATCCTGCTCTTCATTGACTGGGACAGTGTGCATCGTCATGGCAACCCCTTGGATTACACCAGACCTGGATTTGTTTTTCAATCTAATAAATTGGTTAAAGAGGGAATGTTTTGGGGAGTGTTTTTCAAATAAAAATGTGTTTGTCGTGTATTTTTTTTTTATTACTGACTGGGTTGGTGATGTCGGGTATCTGATAGACGCCTGACCTCACCAACCCCAGGGCTTGATGCCAGGTGACATTACACATCTGGTATTAACCCCAAATATTACCCCGTTTGCCACCGCACCAGGGCGTGGGATGAGCTGGGGCGAAGCACCAGGATTGGCGCATCTAATGGATGCGCCACTTCTGGGGCGGCTGCGGCCTGCTATTTTTAGGCTGGGGAGATTCCAATAACCATGGACCTCCCTAGTCTGAGAATATCAGGCCCCAGCTGTCTGCTTTACCTTGGCTGGTGATCCAATTTTGGGGGACCCCTACGTGTTTTTTTTTTAATTATTTATTTAATTTAAAATAACAGCGTGGGGTGCCCTCAGTTTTGGATTACCAGCCAAGGTGAGGTTGCCAGCTGTGGTCTGCAGGCTGCAGCCGTCTGCTTTACCCTAGCTGGCTACAAAACTAGGGGGAACCCTATGTCATTTTTTTTTCATTTTTTTGGCTAAATACAAAGCTAAGCACCCCTTAGTGCCACATGAAAGGTACCAAAGGGTGTTCCACTTTTTCTCCATTTTTTTCTCCACTTTCTCTCCACTTTTTCTCCACTTTTTCTCCATTTTTTTCTCCACTTATTCTCCACTTTTTCTCCTCTTATTCTCCACTTTTTCTCCACTTTTTCTCCACTTTTTCTCCTCTTATTCTCCACTTTTTCTCCACTTTTTCTCCACTTTTTCTCCATTTTTTTCTCCACTTTCTCCACTTTTTCGCCACTTTTTTCTCCACTTTTTCTCCTCTTATGCTCCACTTTTTCTCCTCTTAATCTCCACTTTTTCTCCACTTTTTCTCCACTTTTTCTCCACTTTTTTCTCCACTTTTTCTCCTCTTATGCTCCACTTTTTCTCCACTTTTTCTCCACTTTTTCTCCACTTTTTCTCCACTTTTTCTCCACTTTTTCTCCTCTTAATCTCCACTTTTTCTCCTCTTATGCTCCACTTTTTCTCCACTTTTTCTCCATTTTTTCTCCACGTTTTCTCCACTTTTTTCTCCACTTTTTCTCCTCTTATGCTCCACTTTTTCTCCACTTTTTCTCCACTTTTTCTCCACTTTTTCTCCACGTTTTCTCCACGTTTTCTCCACTTTTTTCTCCACTTTTTCTCCTCTTATGCTCCACTTTTTCTCCACTTTTTCTCCACTTTTTCTCCTCTTAATCTCCACTTTTTCTCCACTTTTTCTCCACTTTTTCTCCAGTTTTTCTCCACTTTTTCTCCACTTTTTTCTCCACTTTTTCTCCACTTTTTCTCCTCTTATGCTCCACTTTTTCTCCACTTTTTCTCCACTTTTTCTCCACTTTTTCTCCTCTTATGCTCCACTTTTTCTCCACTTTTTCTCCACTTTTTCTCCTCTTATGCTCCACTTTTTTCTCCACTTTTTCTCCTCTTATGCTCCACTTTTTCTCCACTTTTTCTCCACTTTTTCTCCACTTTTTCTCCTCTTATGCTCCACTTTTTCTCCACTTTTTCTCCACTTTTTCTCCATTTTTTTCTCCACTTATTCTCCACTTTTTCTCCTCTTATTCTCCACTTTTTCTCCACTTTTTCTCCACTTTTTCTCCTCTTATTCTCCACTTTTTCTCCACTTTTTCTCCACTTTTTCTCCATTTTTTTCTCCACTTTCTCCACTTTTTCTCCACTTTTTTCTCCACTTTTTCTCCTCTTATGCTCCACTTTTTCTCCTCTTAATCTCCACTTTTTCTCCACTTTTTCTCCACTTTTTCTCCACTTTTTTCTCCACTTTTTCTCCTCTTATGCTCCACTTTTTCTCCACTTTTTCTCCACTTTTTCTCCACTTTTTCTCCTCTTAATCTCCACTTTTTCTCCTCTTATGCTCCACTTTTTCTCCACTTTTTCTCCACTTTTTCTCCACGTTTTCTCCACTTTTTTCTCCACTTTTTCTCCTCTTATGCTCCACTTTTTCTCCACTTTTTCTCCACTTTTTCTCCACTTTTTCTCCACGTTTTCTCCACGTTTTCTCCACTTTTTTCTCCACTTTTTCTCCTCTTATGCTCCACTTTTTCTCCACTTTTTCTCCACTTTTTCTCCTCTTAATCTCCACTTTTTCTCCACTTTTTCTCCACTTTTTCTCCACTTTTTCTCCTCTTTTTCTCCACTTTTTTCTCCACTTTTTCTCCACTTTTTCTCCTCTTATGCTCCACTTTTTCTCCACTTTTTCTCCACTTTTTCTCCACGTTTTCTCCACGTTTTCTCCACTTTTTTCTCCACTTTTTCTCCTCTTATGCTCCACTTTTTCTCCACGTTTTCTCCACGTTTTCTCCACTTTTTTCTCCACTTTTTCTCCTCTTATGCTCCACTTTTTCTCCACTTTTTCTCCACTTTTTCTCCTCTTAATCTCCACTTTTTCTCCACTTTTTCTCCACTTTTTCTCCACTTTTTCTCCACTTTTTTCTCCACTTTTTCTCCACTTTTTCTCCTCTTATGCTCCACTTTTTCTCCACTTTTTCTCCACTTTTTCTCCACTTTTTCTCCTCTTATGCTCCACTTTTTCTCCACTTTTTCTCCACTTTTTCTCCTCTTATGCTCCACTTTTTCTCCACTTTCTCTCCACTTTTTTCTCCACTTTTTCTCCTCTTATGCTCCACTTTTTCTCCACTTTTTCTCCACTTTTTCTCCACTTTTTCTCCTCTTATGCTCCACTTTTTCTCCACTTTTTCTCCACTTTTTCTCCATTTTTTTCTCCACTTATTCTCCACTTTTTCTCCTCTTATTCTCCACTTTTTCTCCACTTTTTCTCCACTTTTTCTCCACTTTTTCTCCTCTTATGCTCCACTTTTTCTCCACTTTTTCTCCACTTTTTCTCCATTTTTTTCTCCACTTATTCTCCACTTTTTCTCCTCTTATTCTCCACTTTTTCTCCACTTTTTCTCCACTTTTTCTCCTCTTATTCTCCACTTTTTCTCCACTTTTTCTCCACTTTTTCTCCATTTTTTTCTCCACTTTCTCCACTTTTTCTCCACTTTTTTCTCCACTTTTTCTCCTCTTATGCTCCACTTTTTCTCCTCTTAATCTCCACTTTTTCTCCACTTTTTCTCCACTTTTTCTCCACTTTTTTCTCCACTTTTTCTCCTCTTATGCTCCACTTTTTCTCCACTTTTTCTCCACTTTTTCTCCACTTTTTCTCCTCTTAATCTCCACTTTTTCTCCTCTTATGCTCCACTTTTTCTCCACTTTTTCTCCACTTTTTCTCCACGTTTTCTCCACTTTTTTCTCCACTTTTTCTCCTCTTATGCTCCACTTTTTCTCCACTTTTTCTCCACTTTTTCTCCACTTTTTCTCTACGTTTTCTCCACTTTTTTCTCCACTTTTTCTCCTCTTATGCTCCACTTTTTCTCCACTTTTTCTCCACTTTTTCTCCTCTTAATCTCCACTTTTTCTCCACTTTTTCTCCACTTTTTCTCCACTTTTTCTCCACTTTTTTCTCCACTTTTTCTCCACTTTTTCTCCTCTTATGCTCCACTTTTTCTCCACTTTTTCTCCACTTTTTCTCCACTTTTTCTCCTCTTATGCTCCACTTTTTCTCCACTTTTTCTCCACTTTTTCTCCTCTTATGCTCCACTTTTTCTCCACTTTCTCTCCACTTTTTTCTCCACTTTTTCTCCTCTTATGCTCCACTTTTTCTCCACTTTTTCTCCACTTTTTCTCCACTTTTTCTCCTCTTATGCTCCACTTTTTCTCCACTTTTTCTCCACTTTTTCTCCATTTTTTTCTCCACTTATTCTCCACTTTTTCTCCTCTTATTCTCCACTTTTTCTCCACTTTTTCTCCACTTTTTCTCCTCTTATTCTCCACTTTTTCTCCACTTTTTCTCCACTTTTTCTCCATTTTTTTCTCCACTTTCTCCACTTTTTCTCCACTTTTTTCTCCACTTTTTCTCCTCTTATGCTCCACTTTTTTTCCTCTTAATCTCCACTTTTTCTCCACTTTTTCTCCACTTTTTCTCCACTTTTTTCTCCACTTTTTCTCCTCTTATGCTCCACTTTTTCTCCACTTTTTCTCCACTTTTTCTCCACTTTTTCTCCACTTTTTCTCCTCTTAATCTCCACTTTTTCTCCTCTTATGCTCCACTTTTTCTCCACTTTTCTCCACTTTTTCTCCACTTTTTCTCCTCTTATGCTCCACTTTTTCTCCACTTTTTCTCCTCTTAATCTCCACTTTTTCTCCTCTTATGCTCCACTTTTTCTCCACTTTTTCTCCACTTTTTCTCCTCTTATGCTCCACTTTTTCTCCACTTTTTCTCCACTTTTTCTCCTCTTATGCTCCACTTTTTCTCCACTTTTTCTCCACTTTTTTCTCCACTTTTTCTCCTCTTATGCTCCACTTTTTCTCCACTTTTTCTCCACTTATGCTCCACTTTTTCTCCACTTTTTCTCCACTTTTTTCTCCACTTTTTCTCCTCTTAATCTCCACTTTTTCTCCACTTTTTCTCCACTTTTTCTCCACTTTTTCTCCACTTTTTCTCCACTTTTTTCTCCACTTTTTCTCCACTTTTTCTCCTCTTATGTTCCACTTATTCTCCACTTTTTCTCCACTTTTTCTCTACTTTTTCTATGGTCGGTCTACCCATTAGCTCTGCCATGCATAGTGTAGCTCTACACCTACTGCACATGTTACTTTATGATTGACATCTCTTTCGTACCAGAGCTGTCTAAGTCTACTCTGACCCCATATTTGTCATTACTATATTGTCCTTGTACTGTATTATGACATTTGTATCATGTGTTTCATTTCTTGCTGTGTTGCAATTTTTTTGCTGCATCCCAATTGTACCTCTACATTGTTCGAGTTTATGTTATTGTTCTCTCACTCTTATGTGATACTGATTATTGTCATTTTTCATGATTACATGCAGATAAGTCCAATCTGACGAAGGCTCAGGCCGAAACGTCATTTGTAACTTGTTTTGGACAAAAACATATATGCTTATGAAAAAAAAATTTTCTTAATACGGACCAATAAAGAGTGATTTTGCATTACTATCCGTTGTGACTTACTGACTTAGTCTGGGAGATATAGAGTGCCGAGGTTACTCACTAATTTTATCTATTATTACCTCTGAGCACCTATATACCAGTGAGCAGAGCTTCCTCTACAGTAGTTCTCCTGATTAGGCATGCCCTTACCTCATGAGCAGGGCATTGCAGCTTTGGTAGCAACCATTACGACATGGACTCTGCTGCTGTGGACCCGGGGAGAGTGAGTGCAGATTCATTGCACCCACACTCCTCACATGAAGGGTCCGCACTCCTAGAAAATGGGGGATACGTTCCCTGAGTGTCTCCCCCCCATATTCTAGACGGTCCAGAGTCGTCGTGGGACCCCTTTATTTTTTTTCTTACAATAAATTGGTGAAAGAGGAAATGTTTTGGGGACTGTTTTTTCAAATAAATTTCTTTTGTCGATTTTTTGTTTTTGTTAGTACTGACAGTTTATGATGTTGGGTATCTAATAGATGCCATGACATCACAAACTGCTGGGCTTGATCTCAGGTGACTTTACAGCTAGTATCAACCCGATTTATTACCCCGTTTGCCACTGCACCAGGGCACGGGATGAGCTGGGGTGAAGCGCCAGGATTGGCGCATCTAGTGGATGCGCCACGTCTGGGGTGCCTGCGGCCTGCTATTTTTAGGCTGTGAAGGCCCAATAACTATGGACCTTCCCACCCTGAGAATACCAGACCACAGCTGTCCGCTTTACCTTGGCTGGTGATCCAATTTGGGGGGTCCCCTACTTTTATTGTGTAATTATTAATATTTATAAAATAATTATAAAAAAGAGCCTGAGGGGACCTCCACATTGGATCCCCAACCACGGTAAAGCTGCCAGCTGTGGTTTTCAGGCTACAGCCGTCTGCTTTACCCTAGCTGGCTATCAAAAATGGGGGGACCCAACGTAATTTTTTTTTTTAACTATTTTTTAAATAGAAAAAATTAATGGGCTTCCCTGTATTTTGATTGCCAACCAAGGTAACGGCAGGCAGATGGGGGTGGCAACCCATAGCTGTCTGCTTTATCTGCGCTGAGAATCAAAAATACCGCGGAGCGCTACGTCATTTTTTTAAAGATTTATTTTTACAGCACTGTGATGTCCAGCAATCAAAATACAGGGAAGCCCATTTTATTTTTAGTTATTTAAATAAATAATTAAAAAAAATATATGTTAGCTCCCACTGCATTTTTTGTATTGCTAGCTAAGGGTAATCCAAGCAGCTACTGGCTGCTAAACCCACTGCTTGGTGTTACCTTCACTGGCAATGGAAAATCCAGGGAAGCATTTTTTTTTTTTTTTGCCAAAAAGCTACAAAAAAAGGACGTGAGCTTCGCCATATTTTTGTATGCTAGCCAGGTATAGCAGGCAGGTGCTGGAAGAGTTGGATACAGCGCCAGAAGATGGCGCTTCTATGAAAATGCCATTTTCTGAGGTGGCTGCAGACTGCAATTCGCAGCAGTGGGGCCCAGAAAGCTCAGGCCAACCGGTTGTGCGGATTCCAATCCCAGCTGCCTAGTTGTACCTGGCTGGACACAAAAATGGGGCAAAGCCTACGTCATTTGTTTTCCAATTATTTCATGAAATTCATGAAATAATAAAAAAAGGGCTTCCCTTTATTTTTGGTTCCCAGCCGGGTACAAATAGGCAACTGGGGGTTGGGGGCAGCCGTACCTGCCTGCTGTACCTGGCTAGCATACAAAAATATGGCGAAGCCACATAATTTTTTCAGGGGGCAAAAAACTTCTACATACAGTCCTGGATGAAGTATGCTGAGCCTTGTAGTTCTGCAGCTGCTGTCTGTCTGTATGGAGAAGAGCAGACAGCAGCTGCAGAACTACAAGGCTCAGCATACTCCATCCAGGACTGTATGCAGAAGTTTTTTGCCCACCAAAAAAATGACGTGGGCTTCGCCATATTTTTGTATGCTAGCCAGGTACAGCTGGCAGCCACGGGCTGCCTCCAACCCCCAGTTGCCTATTTGTACCCGGCTGGGAACCAAAAATATAGGGAAGCCCGTTTTTTTTAATTATTTCACTTATTTCATGAAATAATTAAAAAACAAATGACGTGGGCTTCGCCCTATTTTTGTGTCCAGCCGGGTACAACTAGGCAGCTGGGGATTGGAATCCGCAGCACAGGTTAGCCCGAGGTTTGTGGGCGCCTCTGCTGCGGATTTCAGTCCGCAGCCGTCCCAGAAAATGGCGCTCTCATAGAAGCGCCATCATCTGGCGCTGTATCCAACTCTTCCAACAGCCCTGGAGCCGGGTGGCTTGTTGGGTAATCATGAGTTAATACTGGCTTTGTTTTACCAGCCAGTATTAAGCCAGAGATTCTTAATGTCAGGCACGTTTGACCCGGCCATTAAGAATCTCCAATAAAGGGTTAAAAAAAGACACCACACAGAGAAAAAATACTTTAATAGAAATAAATACACAGACACATTAGAGACTCCATCTTTATTACCCCTGTCAGCCCTCCACGATCCTGCTCTTCTGTCTTCTTTCTTTCTAGTGTAGTAGTAGTGACGATTGTAGTGAGGGGCATCACTTGGGGCTGGGGAACCTCCATCCTAACTACAATGCTCACTACAATCGGGAAGCAGCGTGCAGCCTTCACTCCGTGAGTGATCACTGCTGGCTGCTAGCGGTAACGCTGACAGACGCGTTACCATAGCAATGGTGCTCCCGGAGCCGCGGTTAGCGGTGACGTCACCGCTAACTGCGTTGCTATGGCAACGGTGATCTCCGTTAATGACCGGCTGTGTCAGCCGGTCCCTAACGGAACGGGGAGTCGACCGTGTGCTAGAGCATGTCGCCGGTACACGGCGATACACATATGTGCACCGTGTACCGGAGAGATGCACTCGCAGGTCCTACATGACGTGTCATAGTCATGTGACCAGTCTGTAGCCAATGAGATAATAGCCACGTGACTGGTCACATGGCTATTTTGACGTCACGATAGGTCCTGCTTCTCTGCTGGCAGTGCAGGTCACCGGGAGGATTCAGCGATCATCGGATGGAATAGCGGCAGGAGACAGAGTGCAGAAGGGATCGCGAGGACCGGTAAGTGTTATGGCAATGTTTATTAACTGTTTGTGTACATTTATAATGCATTTTTATGTGTTTGTGATTGCCTCCCATTATAGCCTATACGTTCGAGTTCGGTTCGTCGAACGTTCGACGAACCGAACTCGAACGGGACCCCCGTTCGGCGAACCGGCCTCGAGCCGAACCGGGACCGGTTCGCTCATCTCTACTGCTGAGTCTTCCATGCCCATTGCCAGTTCGTCCTCCATTTCTTCATGGGCTCCTGCACCTTCCTCAACACTTTTTGCTGATACTATGCGCCCTTGTTAATCCCTCTCCCTCACCATGACTGCCGCATAGGTGCCGCTGACCATCTGGACCTCGTAGATCTTGTTATCCCTTCCGCATATGACTCCTCCTGTACTTCCTCCCCTTCCTCTTGTCCCAACACCTGACTCCGAATAATAATTACAGTGTGCTCCATCATGTAGATGACCAGAATTGTCACGCTGACAATGACATTGCCAGTGCTAAACATCTTCGTCGACATTTGTAAACTGTGTAGCAGGGTGCATAGGTCCTTGATCTGACACCACTCCAGCAGCGTGATCTGCACCACCTCTGGATCAAGTTATCCCAGGCTATATGTCACAACGTATTGCAGCAGGGTTCGGCGGTGCTGCCACAAACGCTGCAACATGTGCAGATTCAAATTCCTGCGTGTCGGCACATCGCATTTCAGGCGTTTAACCACCAGACCTAAAGACTTCTGTAGCGACGAAAGTTGTTGAGCTGCTGTGTGCACACGATGGAAGTGAGCACATAGCGAGCGTGCCCGCTGCACAAGGCCATGTAGGCCGGGATGGTGTTTTAAATATTTCTGGAGAATTAGGTTCAACACGTGAGCCATACAAGGCACGTGTGTCACATTGCCCTGACGATGGCCCGCAGCCAGGTTTGCATCATTGCCGCACACGGCTGTTAAGTCACCAATGGAGTACGCTCCGTCAATTTGTACTCCGGTCGCCAGGTGACAACGTGTTCCTTTCATTTATAGTGGTGATGATGGGAGAGGAGTCGATGCCAGCGGCGCAGGTGGACGCAGGTTATGCTCACCCACTGGACTGCATTACCTTGACAGATGCAGAATCTCTGGCTGAATGTAGCTGGTGGGTATCTCACAGATGAAGTATCATCATTCAGCTACAACCAATGGGAAGACACCACACCCTTTTTTATGCCCATCCTGTCTGCAGACCACTGCCAGACATAGCTATGAACCTCTGGTTAATTTTACCCCCAGTTCAGTTTTATGATTTTGTGTGCTTGTTACCTGACTACTTTTCCTGCTTGCTGTTTATGTACCTTGTTGGCCGATCCGCATTTCACCTCTGCTTGTTTTCTGATTAAGTCCTGGCCGTCCCATTCTGTTCCTGTTCCTCAATTAATGTTTTGACCCTGCCTGACTACTATTCTCTGGAACTGCAGCCTTCCACAGGTATTAATCACCTTGGGTCCTGTGTAATTCCTAATCCCTGTATAGGGGTTAAAGGGTTTCAGGGTTCTAGGGGTCCTGCTTGGTGAGTGGCTTCCCTCTAGCCTATCATTTACAGCCCATCTGAGTGTGTGGATCAAGGAAGGTGTTACACCGTGCTCTCTGCAGAAGGCCATGTGGGCCAGGATAGTGCTTTAAAAATTGCTGGACAACCAGGTTCAACACGTGAACCACACAAGGCACGTGTGTCACATTGTCACAGCGAAGGGCCGCACCCATGTTTGCATCATTGTCGCACCTGGCCTTCCCTGGCTGCTGGTTGAGTGGAGACAACCATTGATGAAACTCGGTCTCCAGAGCTAACCGTCCACAACTTCTCAGCGGTGTGACTCACATTTCCCATACATTTCAAAGTAAACCTTTGACCGCCTGATGGCATTGAGCTCTGCTGCCAGCATAGTAAGGAGGTGTGTGGTATTCCTTGTGCGCAGTTACAAGGAAGGGTGGCCTGACCACACAGGGTTTGCGCCAAGGTGGAGGACCCACACGAGGTTGAAGAGGCAGAAGCAGTGTATTAACTTCTACATACAGAAGAAGGATTGAAACAACTCGTGGGGACGGCAAGACTTGTACAGCAGACCCTTCTCCATCTCTCCCCACAGTAACCCATTGCCCAGTCAGCGACATGTAATGCCCCTGTCCATGCTTACTGGGCCTATTATCTGTGGTGAAATGCACCCTGTCACACAGAGTTTCTCAAGGAATCAGTGATGTTTAGTGCGACATGCTGGTGTAGCGCGTGTTGGAGAAGGAGTGGCGCCTGGGCATCGGCTCTTGGGGCACTGCGATGGGCATAAGGTCTCGAAAATCCTCGGTTAAAAAGGTTGGAAAGGCAGCATTTTGGTAGCCAACAGTTTCCAGATGCTGAAAGTCAACCTCTAAGCCATGTCATGCCCTTCTAAAAGCATGTAAAACACAGTAAGGGGACTCCAACCGCAGTCTCCCTTGTTTCCAAAAATTGGGCCACACACACCCCACTTGACTGGCATTAGTTGACCCAATTTTCAAGATGAAAAAGATGCTTTGCATGAAGCACTCTCAAAAATACGCGTGCCTTTCGCCTCCCCTGGCTGACCCAGGGGAAGAAAAGTCCTCTGAGAGCCATGACTTGTTCATCTTGGTTCTTTTAGAAACACAGCGAGGGGACTCCAACCACAGTCTCCCTCGTTTCCACTAACTGGGCCACACACACCCCACTTGACTGGCATCAGTTGACCCCCCTTTTGAAAAAGAAAAAGATGCTTTGCATGAAGCACTCTCAAAAATACGCGTGCCTTTCCCGTCCCCTGGCTGACCCAGGGGAAGAAAAGTCCTCTGAGAGCCATGACTTGTTCATTTTGGTTCTTTTAGAAACACAGCGAGGGGACTCCAACCACAGTCTCCCTCGTTTCCACTAACTGGGCCACACACACCCCACTTGACTGGCATCAATTGACCCAATTTTCAAGATGAAAAAGATGCTTTGCATGAAGCACTCTCAAAAATACGCGTGCCTTTGCCGTCCCCTGGCTGACCCAGGGGAAGAAAAGTCCTCTGAGAGCCATGACTTGTTCATCTTGGTTCTTTTAGAAACACAGCGAGGGGACTCCAACCACAGTCTCCCTCGTTTCCACTAACTGGGCCACACACACCCCACTTGACTGGCATCAGTTGACCCAATTTTCAAGATGAAAAAGATGCTTTGCATGAAGCACTCTCAAAAATACGCGTGCCTTTCCCGTCCCCTGGCTGACCCAGGGGAAGAAAAGTCCTCTGAGAGCCATGACTTGTTCATCTTGGTTCTTTTAGAAACACAGCGAGGGGACTCCAACCACAGTCTCCCTCGTTGCCACTAATTGGGCCACACACACCCCACTTGACTGACATCAGTTGACCCAATTTTCAAGATGCAAAATATGCTTTGCATGAAGCACTCTCAAAAATACGCATGCCTTTCGCCTCCCCTGGCTGACCCAGGGGAAGAAAAGTCCTCTGAGAGCCATGACTTGTTCATCTTGGTTCTTTTAGAAACACAGCGAGGGGACTCCAACCACAGTCTCCCTCGTTTCCACTAACTGGGCCACACACACCCCACTTGACTGGCATCAGTTGACCCCCCTTTTGAAAAAGAAAAAGATGCTTTGCATGAAGCACTCTCAAAAATACGCGTGCCTTTCCCGTCCCCTGGCTGACCCAGGGGAAGAAAAGTCCTCTGAGAGCCATGACTTGTTCATCTTGGTTCTTTTAGAAACACAGCGAGGGGACTCCAACCACAGTCTCCCTCGTTGCCACTAATTGGGCCACACACACCCCACTTGAATGGCATCAGTTGACCCAATTTTCAAGATGAAAAATATGCTTTGCATGAAGCACTCTCAAAAATACGCGTGCCTTTCGCCTCCCCTGGCTGACCCAGGGGAAGAAAAGTCCTCTGAGAGCCATGACTTGTTCATCTTGGTTCTTTTAGAAACACAGCGAGGGGACTCCAACCACAGTCTCCCTCATTTCCACTAACTGGGCCACACACACCCCACTTGACTGGCATCAGTTGACCCCCCTTTTGAAAAAGAAAAAGATGCTTTGCATGAAGCACTCTCAAAAATACGCGTGCCTTTCCCGTCCCCTGGCTGACCCAGGGGAAGAAAAGTCCTCTGAGAGCCATGACTTGTTCATCTTGGTTCTTTTAGAAACACAGCGAGGGGACTCCAACCACAGTCTCCCTCGTTTCCACTAACTGGGCCACACACACCCCACTTGACTGGCATCGGTTGAGCCCCCTTTTGAAAAAGAAAAAGATGCTTTGCATGAAGCACTCTCAAAAATACGCGTGCCTTTCCCATCCCCTGGCTGACCCAGGGGAAGAAAAGTCCTCTGAGAGCCATGACTTGTTCATCTTGGTTCTTTTAGAAACACAGCGAGGGGACTCCAACCACAGTCTCCCTCGTTGCCACTAATTGGGCCACACACACCCCACTTGACTGGCATCAGTTGACCCAATTTTCAAGATGAAAAATATGCTTTGCATGAAGCACTCTCAAAAATACGCGTGCCTTTCGCCTCCCCTGGCTGACCCAGGGGAAGAAAAGTCCTCTGAGAGCCATGACTTGTTCATCTTGGTTCTTTTAGAAACACAGCGAGGGGACTCCAACCACAGTCTCTCCCGTTGCCACTAATTGGGCCACACACACCCCACTTGACTGGCATCAGTTGACCCAATTTTCAAGATGAAAAATATGCTTTGCATGAAGCACTCTCAAAAATACGCGTGCCTTTCGCCTCCCATGGCTGACCCAGGGGAAGAAAAGTCCTCTGAGAGCCATGACTTGTTCATCTTGGTTCTTTTAGAAACACAGCGAGGGGACTCCAACCACAGTCTCCCTCGTTTCCACTAACTGGGCCACACACACCCCACTTGACTGGCATCGGTTGAGCCCCCTTTTGAAAAAGAAAAAGATGCTTTGCATGAAGCACTCTCAAAAATACGCGTGCCTTTCCCGTCCCCTGGCTGACCCAGGGGAAGAAAAGTCCTCAGAGAGCCATGACTTGTTCATCTTGGTTCTTTTAGAAACACAGCGAGGGGACTCCAACCACAGTCTCCCCCGTTGCCACTAATTGGGCCACACACACCCCACTTGACTGGCATCAGTTGACCCAATTTTCAAGATGAAAAATATGCTTTGCATGAAGCACTCTCAAAAATACGCATGCCTTTCCCGTCCCCTGGCTGACCCAGGGGAAGAAAAGTCCTCTGAGAGCCATGACTTGTTCATCTTGGTTCTTTTAGAAACACAGCGAGGGGACTCCAACCACAGTCTCCCTCGTTTCCACTAACTGGGCCACACACACCCCACTTGACTGGCATCGGTTGAGCCCCCTTTTGAAAAAGAAAAAGATGCTTTGCATGAAGCACTCTCAAAAATACGCGTGCCTTTCCCATCCCCTGGCTGACCCAGGGGAAGAAAAGTCCTCTGAGAGCCATGACTTGTTCATCTTGGTTCTTTTAGAAACACAGCGAGGGGACTCCAACCACAGTCTCCCTCATTGCCACTAACTGGGCCACACACACCCCACTTGACTGGCATCAGTTGACCCCCCTTTTGAAAAAGAAAAAGATGCTTTGCATGAAGCACTCTCAAAAATACGCGTGCCTTTCCCGTCCCCTGGCTGACCCAGGGGAAGAAAGGTCCTCTGAGAGCCATGACTTGTTCATCTTGGTTCTTTTAGAAACACAGCGAGGGGACTCCAACCACAGTCTCCCTCGTTGCCACTAATTGGGCCACACACACCCCACTTGACTGGCATCAGTTGACCCAATTTTCAAGATGAAAAATATGCTTTGCATGAAGCACTCTAAAAAATACGCGTGCCTTTCGCCTCCCCTTTATGACCCAGAGGAAGAAAAGTCCTATGAGAGCCATGACTTGTTCATCTTGGTTCTTTTAGAAACACAGCGAGGGGACTCCAACCACAGTCTCCCTCGTTTCCACTAACTGGGCCACACACACCTCACTTGACTGGCATCAGTTGACCCCCCTTTTGAAAAAGAAAAAGATGCTTTGCATGAAGCACTCTCAAAAATACGCGTGCCTTTCCCGTCCCCTGGCTGACCCAGGGGAAGAAAAGTCCTCTGAGAGCCATGACTTGTTCATCTTGGTTCTTTTAGAAACACAGCGAGGGGACTCCAACCACAGTCTCCCTCGTTGCCACTAATTGGGCCACACACACCCAACTTGACTGGCATCAGTTGACCCCCCTTTTGAAAAAGAAAAAGATGCTTTGCATGAAGCACTCTCAAAAATACGCGTGCCTTTCCCGTCCCCTGGCTGACCCAGGGGAAGAAAAGTCCTCTGAGAGCCATGACTTGTTCATCTTGGTTCTTTTAGAAACACAGCGAGGGGACTCCAACCACAGTCTCCCTCGTTTCCACTAACTGGGCCACACACACCCCACTTGACTGGCATCGGTTGAGCCCCCTTTTGAAAAAGAAAAAGATGCTTTGCATGAAGCACTCTCAAAAATACGCGTGCCTTTCCCATCCCCTGGCTGACCCAGGGGAAGAAAAGTCCTCTGAGAGCCATGACTTGTTCATCTTGGTTCTTTTAGAAACACAGCGAGGGGACTCCAACCACAGTCTCCCTCATTGCCACTAATTGGGCCACACACACCCCACTTGACTGGCATCAGTTGACCCAATTTTCAAGATGAAAAATATGCTTTGCATGAAGCACTCTCAAAAATACGCGTGCCTTTCGCCTCCCCTGGCTGACCCAGGGGAAGAAAAGTCCTCTGAGAGCCATGACTTGTTCATCTTGGTTCTTTTAGAAACACAGCGAGGGGACTCCAACCACAGTCTCCCTCGTTGCCACTAATTGGGCCACACACACCCCACTTGACTGGCATCAGTTGACCCAATTTTCAAGATGAAAAAGATGCTTTGCATGAAGCACTCTCAAAAATACGCGTGCCTTTCCCGTCCCCTGGCTGACCCAGGGGAAGAAAAGTCCTCTGAGAGCCATGACTTGTTCATCTTGGTTCTTTTAGAAACACAGCGAGGGGACTCCAACCACAGTCTCCCTCGTTTCCACTAACTGGGCCACACACACCCCACTTGACTGGCATCGGTTGAGCCCCCTTTTGAAAAAGAAAAAGATGCTTTGCATGAAGCACTCTCAAAAATACACGTGCCTTTCCCGTCCCCTGGCTGACCCAGGGGAAGAAAAGTCCTCTGAGAGCCATGACTTGTTCATCTTGGTTTTTTTAGAAACACAGCGAGGGGACTCCAACCACAGTCTCCCTCATTGCCACTAACTGGGCCACACACACCCCACTTGACTGGCATCAGTTGACCCCCCTTTTGAAAAAGAAAAAGATGCTTTGCATGAAGCACTCTCAAAAATACGCGTGCCTTTCCCGTCCCCTGGCTGACCCAGGGGAAGAAAAGTCCTCTGAGAGCCATGACTTGTTCATCTTGGTTTTTTTAGAAACACAGCGAGGGGACTCCAACCACAGTCTCCCTCGTTTCCACTAACTGGGCCACACACACCCCACTTGACTGGCATCAGTTGACCCAATTTTCAAGATGAAAAAGATGCTTTGCATGAAGCACTCTCAAAAATACGCGTGCCTTTCCCGTCCCCTGGCTGACCCAGGGGAAGAAAAGTCCTCTGAGAGCCATGACTTGTTCATCTTGGTTCTTTTAGAAACACAGCGAGGGGACTCCAACCACAGTCTCCCTCGTTGCCACTAATTGGGCCACACACACCCCACTTGACTGACATCAGTTGACCCAATTTTCAAGATGAAAAATATGCTTTGCATGAAGCACTTTCAAAAATACGCGTGCCTTTCGCCTCCCCTGGCTGACCCAGGGGAAGAAAAGTCCTCTGAGAGCCATGACTTGTTCATCTTGGTTCTTTTAGAAACACAGCGAGGGGACTCCAACCACAGTCTCCCTCGTTGCCACTAATTGGGCCACACACACCCCACTTGACTGGCATCAGTTGACCCAATTTTCAAGATGAAAAAGATGCTTTGCATGAAGCACTCTCAAAAATACGCGTGCCTTTCCCGTCCCCTGGCTGACCCAGGGGAAGAAAAGTCCTCTGAGAGCCATGACTTGTTCATCTTGGTTCTTTTAGTAACACAGCGAGGGGACTCCAACCACAGTCTCCCTCGTTTCCACTAACTGGGCCACACACACCCCACTTGACTGGCATCGGTTGAGCCCCCTTTTGAAAAAGAAAAAGATGCTTTGCATGAAGCACTCTCAAAAATACGCGTGCCTTTCCCGTCCCCTGGCTGACCCAGGGGAAGAAAAGTCCTCTGAGAGCCATGACTTGTTCATCTTGGTTCTTTTAGAAACACAGCGAGGGGACTCCAACCACAGTCTCCCTCATTGCCACTAACTGGGCCACACACACCCCACTTGACTGGCATCAGTTGACCCCCCTTTTGAAAAAGAAAAAGATGCTTTGCATGAAGCAGTCTCAAAAATACGTGTGCCTTTCCTGTCCCCTGGCTGATCCAGGGGAAGAAAAGTCCTCTGAGAGCCATGACTTGTTCATCTTGGTTCTTTTAGAAACACAGCGAGGGGACTCCAACCACAGTCTCCCTCGTTTCCACTAACTGGGCCACACACACCCCACTTGACTGGCATCAGTTGACCCAATTTTCAAGATGAAAAAGATGCTTTGCATGAAGCACTCTCAAAAATACGCGTGCCTTTCCCGTCCCCTGGCTGACCCAGGGGAAGAAAAGTCCTCTGAGAGCCATGACTTGTTCATCTTGGTTCTTTTAGAAACACAGCGAGGGGACTCCAACCACAGTCTCCCTCGTTTCCACTAACTGGGCCACACACACCCCACTTGACTGGCATCAGTTGACCCAATTTTCAAGATGAAAAAGATGCTTTGCATGAAGCACTCTCAAAAATACGCGTGCCTTTCCCGTCCCCTGGCTGACCCAGGGGAAGAAAAGTCCTCTGAGAGCCATGACTTGTTCATCTTGGTTCTTTTAGAAACACAGCGAGGGGACTCCAACCATAGTCTCCCTCGTTGCCACTAATTGGGCCACACACACCCCACTTGACTGACATCAGTTGACCCAATTTTCAAGATGAAAAATATGCTTTGCATGAAGCACTCTCAAAAATACGCGTGCCTTTCGCCTCCCCTGGCTGACCCAGGGGAAGAAAAGTCCTCTGAGAGCCATGACTTGTTCATCTTGGTTCTTTTAGAAACACAGCGAGGGGACTCCAACCACAGTCTCCCTCGTTTCCACTAACTGGGCCACACACACCCCACTTGACTGGCATCAGTTGACCCCCCTTTTGAAAAAGAAAAAGATGCTTTGCATGAAGCACTCTCAAAAATACGCGTGCCTTTCCCGTCCCCTGGCTGACCCAGGGGAAGAAAAGTCCTCTGAGAGCCATGACTTGTTCATCTTGGTTCTTTTAGAAACACAGCGAGGGGACTCCAACCACAGTCTCCCTCGTTGCCACTAATTGGGCCACACACACCCCACTTGAATGGCATCAGTTGACCCAATTTTCAAGATGAAAAATATGCTTTGCATGAAGCACTCTCAAAAATACGCGTGCCTTTCACCTCCCCTGGCTGACCCAGGGGAAGAAAAGTCCTCTGAGAGCCATGACTTGTTCATCTTGGTTCTTTTAGAAACACAGCGAGGGGACTCCAAACACAGTCTCCCTCGTTTCCACTAACTGGGCCACACACACCCCACTTGACTGGCATCAGTTGACCCCCCTTTTGAAAAAGAAAAAGATGCTTTGCATGAAGCACTCTCAAAAATACGCGTGCCTTTCCCGTCCCCTGGCTGACCCAGGGGAAGAAAAGTCCTCTGAGAGCCATGACTTGTTCATCTTAGTTCTTTTAGAAACACAGCGAGGGGACTCCAACCACAGTCTCCCTCGTTTCCACTAACTGGGCCACACACACCCCACTTGACTGGCATCGGTTGAGCCCCCTTTTGAAAAAGAAAAAGATGCTTTGCATGAAGCACTCTCAAAAATACGCGTGCCTTTCCCATCCCCTGGCTGACCCAGGGGAAGAAAAGTCCTCTGAGAGCCATGACTTGTTCATCTTGGTTCTTTTAGAAACACAGCGAGGGGACTCCAACCACAGTCTCCCTCATTGCCACTAACTGGGCCACACACACCCCACTTGACTGGCATCAGTTGACCCCCCTTTTGAAAAAGAAAAAGATGCTTTGCATGAAGCACTCTCAAAAATACGCGTGCCTTTCCCGTCCCCTGGCTGACCCAGGGGAAGAAAGGTCCTCTCAGAGCCATGACTTGTTCATCTTGGTTCTTTTAGAAACACAGCGAGGGGACTCCAACCACAGTCTCCCTCGTTGCCACTAATTGGGCCACACACACCCCACTTGACTGGCATCAGTTGACCCAATTTTCAAGATGAAAAATATGCTTTGCATGAAGCACTCTAAAAAATATGCGTGCCTTTCGCCTCCCCTTTATGACCCAGGGGAAGAAAAGTCCTATGAGAGCCATGACTTGTTCATCTTGGTTCTTTTAGAAACACAGCGAGGGGACTCCAACCACAGTCTCCCTCGTTTCCACTAACTGGGCCACACACACCCCACTTGACTGGCATCAGTTGACCCCCCTTTTGAAAAAGAAAAAGATGCTTTGCATGAAGCACTCTCAAAAATACGCGTGCCTTTCCCGTCCCCTGGCTGACCCAGGGGAAGAAAAGTCCTCTGAGAGCCATGACTTGTTCATCTTGGTTCTTTTAGAAACACAGCGAGGGGACTCCAACCACAGTCTCCCTCGTTGCCACTAATTGGGCCACACACACCCAACTTGACTGGCATCAGTTGACCCAATTTTCAAGATGAAAAATATGCTTTGCATGAAGCACTCTCAAAAATACGCGTGCCTTTCGCCTCCCCTGGCTGACCCAGGGGAAGAAAAGTCCTCTGAGAGCCATGACTTGTTCATCTTGGTTCTTTTAGAAACACAGCGAGGGGACTCCAACCACAGTCTCCCTCGTTTCCACTAACTGGGCCACACACACCCCACTTGACTGGCATCGGTTGAGCCCCCTTTTGAAAAAGAAAAAGATGCTTTGCATGAAGCACTCTCAAAAATATGCGTGCCTTTCCCATCCCCTGGCTGACCCAGGGGAAGAAAAGTCCTCTGAGAGCCATGACTTGTTCATCTTGGTTCTTTTAGAAACACAGCGAGGGGACTCCAACCACAGTCTCCCTCATTGCCACTAACTGGGCCACACACACCCCACTTGACTGGCATCAGTTGACCCCCCTTTTGAAAAAGAAAAAGATGCTTTGCATGAAGCACTCTCAAAAATACGCGTGCCTTTCCCGTCCCCTGGCTGACCCAGGGGAAGAAAGGTCCTCTCAGAGCCATGACTTGTTCATCTTGGTTCTTTTAGAAACACAGCGAGGGGACTCCAACCACAGTCTCCCTCGTTGCCACTAATTGGGCCACACACACCCCACTTGACTGGCATCAGTTGACCCAATTTTCAAGATGAAAAATATGCTTTGCATGAAGCACTCTAAAAAATATGCGTGCCTTTCGCCTCCCCTTTATGACCCAGGGGAAGAAAAGTCCTATGAGAGCCATGACTTGTTCATCTTGGTTCTTTTAGAAACACAGCGAGGGGACTCCAACCACAGTCTCCCTCGTTTCCACTAACTGGGCCACACACACCCCACTTGACTGGCATCAGTTGACCCCCCTTTTGAAAAAGAAAAAGATGCTTTGCATGAAGCACTCTCAAAAATACGCGTGCCTTTCCCGTCCCCTGGCTGACCCAGGGGAAGAAAAGTCCTCTGAGAGCCATGACTTGTTCATCTTGGTTCTTTTAGAAACACAGCGAGGGGACTCCAACCACAGTCTCCCTCGTTGCCACTAATTGGGCCACACACACCCAACTTGACTGGCATCAGTTGACCCAATTTTCAAGATGAAAAATATGCTTTGCATGAAGCACTCTCAAAAATACGCGTGCCTTTCGCCTCCCCTGGCTGACCCAGGGGAAGAAAAGTCCTCTGAGAGCCATGACTTGTTCATCTTGGTTCTTTTAGAAACACAGCGAGGGGACTCCAACCACAGTCTCCCTCGTTTCCACTAACTGGGCCACACACACCCCACTTGACTGGCATCGGTTGAGCCCCCTTTTGAAAAAGAAAAAGATGCTTTGCATGAAGCACTCTCAAAAATACGCGTGCCTTTCCCGTCCCCTGGCTGACCCAGGGGAAGAAAAGTCCTCTGAGAGCCATGACTTGTTCATCTTGGTTCTTTTAGAAACACAGCGAGGGGACTCCAACCACAGTCTCCCTCATTGCCACTAACTGGGCCACACACACCCCACTTGACTGGCATCAGTTGACCCCCCTTTTGAAAAAGAAAAAGATGCTTTGCATGAAGCACTCTCAAAAATACGCGTGCCTTTCCCGTCCCCTGGCTGACCCAGGGGAAGAAAAGTCCTCTGAGAGCCATGACTTGTTCATCTTGGTTCTTTTAGAAACACAGCGAGGGGACTCCAACCACAGTCTCCCTCGTTTCCACTAACTGGGCCACACACACCCCACTTGACTGGCATCAGTTGACCCAATTTTCAAGATGAAAAAGATGCTTTGCATGAAGCACTCTCAAAAATACGCGTGCCTTTCCCGTCCCCTGGCTGACCCAGGGGAAGAAAAGTCCTCTGAGAGCCATGACTTGTTCATCTTGGTTCTTTTAGAAACACAGCGAGGGGACTCCAACCACAGTCTCCCTCATTGCCACTAATTGGGCCACACACACCCCACTTGAATGGCATCAGTTGACCCAATTTTCAAGATGAAAAATATGCTTTGCATGAAGCACTCTCAAAAATACGCGTGCCTTTCGCCTCCCCTGGCTGACCCAGGGGAAGAAAAGTCCTCTGAGAGCCATGACTTGTTCATCTTGGTTCTTTTAGAAACACAGCGAGGGGACTCCAACCACAGTCTCCCTCGTTTCCACTAACTGGGCCACACACACCCCACTTGACTGGCATCAGTTGACCCCCCTTTTGAAAAAGAAAAAGATGCTTTGCATGAAGCACTCTCAAAAATACGCGTGCCTTTCCCATCCCCTGGCTGACCCAGGGGAAGAAAAGTCCTCTGAGAGCCATGACTTGTTCATCTTGGTTCTTTAAAAACACAGCGAGGGGACTCCAACCACAGTCTCCCTCGTTTCCACTAACTGGGCCACACACACCCCACTTGACTGGCATCGGTTGAGCCCCCTTTTGAAAAAGAAAAAGATGCTTTGCATGAAGCACTCTCAAAAATACGCGTGCCTTTCCCATCCCCTTGCTGACCCAGGGGAAGAAAAGTCCTCTGAGAGCCATGACTTGTTCATCTTGGTTCTTTTAGAAACACAGCGAGGGGACTCCAACCACAGTCTCCCTCATTGCCACTAACTGGGCCACACACACCCCACTTGACTGGCATCAGTTGACCCCCCTTTTGAAAAAGAAAAAGATGCTTTGCATGAAGCACTCTCAAAAATACGCGTGCCTTTCCCGTCCCCTGGCTGACCCAGGGGAAGAAAGGTCCTCTCAGAGCCATGACTTGTTCATCTTGGTTCTTTTAGAAACACAGCGAGGGGACTCCAACCACAGTCTCCCTCGTTGCCACTAATTGGGCCACACACACCCCACTTGACTGGCATCAGTTGACCCAATTTTCAAGATGAAAAATATGCTTTGCATGAAGCACTCTAAAAAATATGCGTGCCTTTCGCCTCCCCTTTATGACCCAGGGGAAGAAAAGTCCTATGAGAGCCATGACTTGTTCATCTTGGTTCTTTTAGAAACACAGCGAGGGGACTCCAACCACAGTCTCCCTCGTTTCCACTAACTGGGCCACACACACCCCACTTGACTGGCATCAGTTGACCCCCCTTTTGAAAAAGAAAAAGATGCTTTGCATGAAGCACTCTCAAAAATACGCGTGCCTTTCCCGTCCCCTGGCTGACCCAGGGGAAGAAAAGTCCTCTGAGAGCCATGACTTGTTCATCTTGGTTCTTTTAGAAACACAGCGAGGGGACTCCAACCACAGTCTCCCTCGTTGCCACTAATTGGGCCACACACACCCAACTTGACTGGCATCAGTTGACCCAATTTTCAAGATGAAAAATATGCTTTGCATGAAGCACTCTCAAAAATACGCGTGCCTTTCGCCTCCCCTGGCTGACCCAGGGGAAGAAAAGTCCTCTGAGAGCCATGACTTGTTCATCTTGGTTCTTTTAGAAACACAGCGAGGGGACTCCAACCACAGTCTCCCTCGTTTCCACTAACTGGGCCACACACACCCCACTTGACTGGCATCGGTTGAGCCCCCTTTTGAAAAAGAAAAAGATGCTTTGCATGAAGCACTCTCAAAAATACGCGTGCCTTTCCCGTCCCCTGGCTGACCCAGGGGAAGAAAAGTCCTCTGAGAGCCATGACTTGTTCATCTTGGTTCTTTTAGAAACACAGCGAGGGGACTCCAACCACAGTCTCCCTCATTGCCACTAACTGGGCCACACACACCCCACTTGACTGGCATCAGTTGACCCCCCTTTTGAAAAAGAAAAAGATGCTTTGCATGAAGCACTCTCAAAAATACGCGTGCCTTTCCCGTCCCCTGGCTGACCCAGGGGAAGAAAAGTCCTCTGAGAGCCATGACTTGTTCATCTTGGTTCTTTTAGAAACACAGCGAGGGGACTCCAACCACAGTCTCCCTCGTTTCCACTAACTGGGCCACACACACCCCACTTGACTGGCATCAGTTGACCCAATTTTCAAGATGAAAAAGATGCTTTGCATGAAGCACTCTCAAAAATACGCGTGCCTTTCCCGTCCCCTGGCTGACCCAGGGGAAGAAAAGTCCTCTGAGAGCCATGACTTGTTCATCTTGGTTCTTTTAGAAACACAGCGAGGGGACTCCAACCACAGTCTCCCTCGTTTCCACTAACTGGGCCACACACACCCCACTTGACTGGCATCAGTTGACCCAATTTTCAAGATGAAAAAGATGCTTTGCATGAAGCACTCTCAAAAATACGCGTGCCTTTCCCGTCCCCTGGCTGACCCAGGGGAAGAAAAGTCCTCTGAGAGCCATGACTTGTTCATCTTGGTTCTTTTAGAAACACAGCGAGGGGACTCCAACCACAGTCTCCCTCGTTGCCACTAATTGGGCCACACACACCCCACTTGACTGACATCAGTTGACCCAATTTTCAAGATGAAAAATATGCTTTGCATGAAGCAATCTCAAAAATACGCGTGCCTTTCGCCTCCCCTGGCTGACCCAGGGGAAGAAAAGTCCTCTGAGAGCCATGACTTGTTCATCTTGGTTCTTTTAGAAACACAGCGAGGGGACTCCAACCACAGTCTCCCTCGTTGCCACTAATTGGGCCACACACACCCCACTTGACTGGCATCAGTTAACCCAATTTTCAAGATGAAAAAGATGCTTTGCATGAAGCACTCTCAAAAATACGCGTGCCTTTCCCGTCCCCTGGCTGACCCAGGGGAAGAAAAGTCCTCTGAGAGCCATGACTTGTTCATCTTGGTTCTTTTAGAAACACAGCGAGGGGACTCCAACCACAGTCTCCCTCGTTTCCACTAACTGGGCCACACACACCCCACTTGACTGGCATCGGTTGAGCCCCCTTTTGAAAAAGAAAAAGATGCTTTGCATGAAGCACTCTCAAAAATACGCGTGCCTTTCCCGTCCCCTGGCTGACCCAGGGGAAGAAAAGTCCTCTGAGAGCCATGACTTGTTCATCTTGGTTCTTTTAGAAACACAGCGAGGGGACTCCAACCACAGTCTCCCTCATTGCCACTAACTGGGCCACACACACCCCACTTGACTGGCATCAGTTGACCCCCCTTTTGAAAAAGAAAAAGATGCTTTGCATGAAGCACTCTCAAAAATACGCGTGCCTTTCCCGTCCCCTGGCTGACCCAGGGGAAGAAAAGTCCTCTGAGAGCCATGACTTGTTCATCTTGGTTCTTTTAGAAACACAGCGAGGGGACTCCAACCACAGTCTCCCTCGTTTCCACTAACTGGGCCACACACACCCCACTTGACTGGCATCAGTTGACCCAATTTTCAAGATGAAAAAGATGCTTTGCATGAAGCACTCTCAAAAATACGCATGCCTTTCCTGTCCCCTGGCTGACCCAGGGGAAGAAAAGTCCTCTGAGAGCCATGACTTGTTCATCTTGGTTCTTTTAGAAACACAGCGAGGGGACTCCAACCACAGTCTCCCTCGTTTCCACTAACTGGGCCACACACACCCCACTTGACTGGCATCAGTTGACCCAATTTTCAAGATGAAAAAGATGCTTTGCATGAAGCACTCTCAAAAATACGCGTGCCTTTCCCGTCCCCTGGCTGACCCAGGGGAAGAAAAGTCCTCTGAGAGCCATGACTTGTTCATCTTGGTTCTTTTAGAAACACAGCGAGGGGACGCCAACCACAGTCTCCCTCGTTTCCACTAATTGGGCCACACACACCCCACTTGACTGACATCAGTTGACCCAATTTTCAAGATGAAAAATATGCTTTGCATGAAGCACTCTCAAAAATACGCGTGCCTTTCGCCTCCCCTGGCTGACCCAGGGGAAGAAAAGTCCTCTGAGAGCCATGACTTGTTCATCTTGGTTCTTTTAGAAACACAGCGAGGGGACTCCAACCACAGTCTCCCTCGTTTCCACTAACTGGGCCACACACACCCCACTTGACTGGCATCAGTTGACCCCCCTTTTGAAAAAGAAAAAGATGCTTTGCATGAAGCACTCTCAAAAATACGCGTGCCTTTCCCGTCCCCTGGCTGACCCAGGGGAAGAAAAGTCCTCTGAGAGCCATGACTTGTTCATCTTGGTTCTTTTAGAAACACAGCGAGGGGACTCCAACCACAGTCTCCCTCGTTGCCACTAATTGGGCCACACACACCCCACTTGAATGGCATCAGTTGACCCAATTTTCAAGATGAAAAATATGCTTTGCATGAAGCACTCTCAAAAATACGCGTACCTTTCGCCTCCCTGGCTGACCCAGGGGAAGAAAAGTCCTCTGAGAGCCATGACTTGTTCATCTTGGTTCTTTTAGAAACACAGCGAGGGGACTCCAACCACAGTCTCCCTCGTTTCCACTAACTGGGCCACACACACCCCACTTGACTGGCATCAGTTGACCCCCCTTTTGAAAAAGAAAAAGATGCTTTGCATGAAGCACTCTCAAAAATACGCGTGCCTTTCCCGTCCCCTGGCTGACCCAGGGGAAGAAAAGTCCTCTGAGAGCCATGATTTGTTCATCTTGGTTCTTTTAGAAACACAGCGAGGGGACTCCAACCACAGTCTCCCTCGTTTCCACTAACTGGGCCACACACACCCCACTTGACTGGCATCGGTTGAGCCCCCTTTTGAAAAAGAAAAAGATGCTTTGCATGAAGCACTCTCAAAAATACGCGTGCCTTTCCCATCCCCTGGCTGACCCAGGGGAAGAAAAGTCCTCTGAGAGCCATGACTTGTTCATCTTGGTTCTTTTAGAAACACAGCGAGGGGACTCCAACCACAGTCTCCCTCGTTGCCACTAATTGGGCCACACACACCCCACTTGACTGGCATCAGTTGACCCAATTTTCAAGATGAAAAATATGCTTTGCATGAAGCACTCTCAAAAATACGCGTGCCTTTCGCCTCCCCTGGCTGACCCAGGGGAAGAAAAGTCCTCTGAGAGCCATGACTTGTTCATCTTGGTTCTTTTAGAAACACAGCGAGGGGACTCCAACCACAGTCTCCCCCGTTGCCACTAATTGGGCCACACACACCCCACTTGACTGGCATCAGTTGACCCAATTTTCAAGATGAAAAATATGCTTTGCATGAAGCACTCTCAAAAATACGCGTGCCTTTCGCCTCCCATGGCTGACCCAGGTGAAGAAAAGTCCTCTGAGAGCCATGACTTGTTCATCTTGGTTCTTTTAGAAACACAGCGAGGGGACTCCAACCACAGTCTCCCTCGTTTCCACTAACTGGGCCACACACACCCCACTTGACTGGCATCGGTTGAGCCCCCTTTTGAAAAAGAAAAAGATGCTTTGCATGAAGCACTCTCAAAAATACGCGTGCCTTTCCCATCCCCTGGCTGACCCAGAGGAAGAAAAGTCCTCTGAGAGCCATGACTTGTTCATCTTGGTTCTTTTAGAAACACAGCGAGGGGACTCCAACCACAGTCTCCCTCATTGCCACTAACTGGGCCACACACACTACACTTGACTGGCATCAGTTGACCCCCCTTTTGAAAAAGAAAAAGATGCTTTGCATGAAGCACTCTCAAAAATACGCGTGCCTTTCCTGTCCCCTGGCTGACCCAGGGGAAGAAAAGTCCTCTGAGAGCCATGACTTGTTCATCTTGGTTCTTTTAGAAACACAGCGAGGGGACTCCAACCACAGTCTCCCTCGTTGCCACTAATTGGGCCACACACACCCCACTTGACTGGCATCAGTTGACCCAATTTTCAAGATGAAAAATATGCTTTGCATGAAGCACTCTAAAAAATACGCGTGCCTTTCGCCTCCCCTTTATGACCCAGGGGAAGAAAAGTCCTCTGAGAGCCATGACTTGTTCATCTTGGTTCTTTTAGAAACACAGCGAGGGGACTCCAACCACAGTCTCCCTCGTTTCCACTAACTGGGCCACACACACCCCACTTGACTGGCATCAGTTGACCCCCCTTTTGGAAAAGAAAAAGATGCTTTGCATGAAGCACTCTCAAAAATACGCGTGCCTTTCCCGTCCCCTGGCTGACCCAGGGGAAGAAAAGTCCTCTGAGGGCCATGACTTGTTCATCTTGGTTCTTTTAGAAACACAGCGAGGGGACTCCAACCACAGTCTCCCTCGTTGCCACTAATTGGGCCACACACACCCAACTTGACTGGCATCAGTTGACCCAATTTTCAAGATGAAAAATATGCTTTGCATGAAGCACTCTCAAAAAAACGCGTGCCTTTCGCCTCCCCTGGCTGACCCAGGGGAAGAAAAGTCCTCTGAGAGCCATGACTTGTTCATCTTGGTTCTTTTAGAAACACAGCGAGGGGACTCCAACCACAGTCTCCCTCGTTTCCACTAACTGGGCCACACACACCCCACTTGACTGGCATCAGTTGACCCCCCTTTTGAAAAAGAAAAAGATGCTTTGCATGAAGCACTCTCAAAAATACGCGTGCCTTTCCCGTCCCCTGGCTGACCCAGGGGAAGAAAAGTCCTCTGAGAGCCATGACTTGTTCATCTTGGTTCTTTTAGAAACACAGCGAGGGGACTCCAACCACAGTCTCCCTCGTTTCCACTAACTGGGCCACACACACCCCACTTGACTGGCATCGGTTGAGCCCCCTTTTGAAAAAGAAAAAGATGCTTTGCATGAAGCACTCTCAAAAATACGCGTGCCTTTCCCATCCCCTGGCTGACCCAGGGGAAGAAAAGTCCTCTGAGAGCCATGACTTGTTCATCTTGGTTCTTTTAGAAACACAGCGAGGGGACTCCAACCACAGTCTCCCTCGTTGCCACTAATTGGGCCACACACACCCCACTTGACTGGCATCAGTTGACCCAATTTTCAAGATGAAAAAGATGCTTTGCATGAAGCACTCTCAAAAATACGCGTGCCTTTCCTGTCCCCTGGCTGACCCAGGGGAAGAAAAGTCCTCTGAGAGCCATGACTTGTTCATCTTGGTTCTTTTAGAAACACAGCGAGGGGACTCCAACCACAGTCTCCCTCATTTCCACTAACTGGGCCACACACCCCACTTGACTGGCATCAGTTGACCCCCCTTTTGAAAAAGAAAAAGATGCTTTGCATGAAGCACTCTCAAAAATACGCGTGCCTTTCCCGTCCCCTGGCTGACCCAGGGGAAGAAAAGTCCTCTGAGAGCCATGACTTGTTCATCTTGGTTCTTTTAGAAACACAGCGAGGGGACTCCAACCACAGTCTCCCTCGTTGCCACTAATTGGGCCACACACACCCCACTTGACTGGCATCAGTTGACCCAATTTTCAAGATCAAAAATATGCTTTGCATGAAGCACTCTCAAAAATACGCGTGCCTTTCCCGTCCCCTGGCTGACCCAGGGGAAGAAAAGTCCTCTGAGAGCCATGACTTGTTCATCTTGGTTCTTTTAGAAACACAGCGAGGGGACTCCAACCACAGTCTCCCTCGTTTCCACTAACTGGGCCACACACACCCCACTTGACTGGCATCGGTTGAGCCCCCTTTTGAAAAAGAAAAAGATGCTTTGCATGAAGCACTCTCAAAAATACGCGTGCCTTTCCCGTCCCCTGGCTGACCCAGGGGAAGAAAAGTCCTCTGAGAGCCATGACTTGTTCATCTTGGTTCTTTTAGAAACACAGCGAGGGGACTCCAACCACAGTCTCCCTCGTTTCCACTAACTGGGCCACACACACCCCACTTGACTGGCATCGGTTGAGCCCCCTTTTGAAAAAGAAAAAGATGCTTTGCATGAAGCACTCTCAAAAATACGCGTGCCTTTCCCATCCCCTGGCTGACCCAGGGGAAGAAAAGTCCTCTGAGAGCCATGACTTGTTCATCTTGGTTCTTTTAGAAACACAGCGAGGGGACTCCAACCACAGTCTCCCTCGTTGCCACTAATTGGGCCACACACACCCCACTTGACTGGCATCAGTTGACCCAATTTTCAAGATGAAAAATATGCTTTGCATGAAGCACTCTCAAAAATACGCGTGCCTTTCGCCTCCCCTGGCTGACCCAGGGGAAGAAAAGTCCTCTGAGAGCCATGACTTGTTCATCTTGGTTCTTTTAGAAACACAGCGAGGGAACTCCAACCACAGTCTCCCTCGTTGCCACTAATTGGGCCACATACACCCCACTTGACTGGCATCAGTTGACCCAATTTTCAAGATGAAAAAGATGCTTTGCATGAAGCACTCTCAAAAATACGCGTGCCTTTCCTGTCCCCTGGCTGACCCAGGGGAAGAAAAGTCCTCTGAGAGCCATGACTTGTTCATCTTGGTTCTTTTAGAAACACAGCGAGGGGACTCCAACCACAGTCTCCCTCATTTCCACTAACTGGGCCACACACACCCCACTTGACTGGCATCAGTTGACCCCCCTTTTGAAAAAGAAAAAGATGCTTTGCATGAAGCACTCTCAAAAATACGCGTGCCTTTCCCGTCCCCTGGCTGACCCAGGGGAAGAAAAGTCCTCTGAGAGCCATGACTTGTTCATCTTGGTTCTTTTAGAAACACAGCGAGGGGACTCCAACCACAGTCTCCCTCATTGCCACTAATTGGGCCACACACACCCCACTTGACTGGCATCAGTTGACCCAATTTTCAAGATGAAAAATATGCTTTGCATGAAGCACTCTCAAAAATACGCGTGCCTTTCCCGTCCCCTGGCTGACCCAGGGGAAGAAAAGTCCTCTGAGAGCCATGACTTGTTCATCTTGGTTCTTTTAGAAACACAGCGAGGGGACTCCAACCACAGTCTCCCTCGTTTCCACTAACTGGGCCACACACACCCCACTTGACTGGCATCAGTTGACCCAATTTTCAAGATGAAAAATATGCTTTGCATGAAGCACTCTCAAAAATACGCGTGCCTTTCGCCTCCCATGGCTGACCCAGGTGAAGAAAAGTCCTCTGAGAGCCATGACTTGTTCATCTTGGTTCTTTTAGAAACACAGCGAGGGGACTCCAACCACAGTCTCCCTCGTTTCCACTAACTGGGCCACACACACCCCACTTGACTGGCATCGGTTGAGCCCCCTTTTGAAAAAGAAAAAGATGCTTTGCATGAAGCACTCTCAAAAATACGCGTGCCTTTCGCCTCCCATGGCTGACCCAGGGGAAGAAAAGTCCTCTGAGAGCCATGACTTGTTCATCTTGGTTCTTTTAGAAACACAGCGAGGGGACTCCAACCACAGTCTCCCTCGTTTCCACTAACTGGGCCACACACACCCCACTTGACTGGCATCGGTTGAGCCCCCTTTTGAAAAAGAAAAAGATGCTTTGCATGAAGCACTCTCAAAAATACGCGTGCCTTTCCCATCCCCTGGCTGACCCAGAGGAAGAAAAGTCCTCTGAGAGCCATGACTTGTTCATCTTGGTTCTTTTAGAAACACAGCGAGGGGACTCCAACCACAGTCTCCCTCATTGCCACTAACTGGGCCACACACACTACACTTGACTGGCATCAGTTGACCCCCCTTTTGAAAAAGAAAAAGATGCTTTGCATGAAGCACTCTCAAAAATACGCGTGCCTTTCCTGTCCCCTGGCTGACCCAGGGGAAGAAAAGTCCTCTGAGAGCCATGACTTGTTCATCTTGGTTCTTTTAGAAACACAGCGAGGGGACTCCAACCACAGTCTCCCTCGTTGCCACTAATTGGGCCACACACACCCCACTTGACTGGCATCAGTTGACCCAATTTTCAAGATGAAAAATATGCTTTGCATGAAGCACTCTAAAAAATACGCGTGCCTTTCGCCTCCCCTTTATGACCCAGGGGAAGAAAAGTCCTCTGAGAGCCATGACTTGTTCATCTTGGTTCTTTTAGAAACACAGCGAGGGGACTCCAACCACAGTCTCCCTCGTTTCCACTAACTGGGCCACACACACCCCACTTGACTGGCATCAGTTGACCCCCCTTTTGGAAAAGAAAAAGATGCTTTGCATGAAGCACTCTCAAAAATACGCGTGCCTTTCCCGTCCCCTGGCTGACCCAGGGGAAGAAAAGTCCTCTGAGGGCCATGACTTGTTCATCTTGGTTCTTTTAGAAACACAGCGAGGGGACTCCAACCACAGTCTCCCTCGTTGCCACTAATTGGGCCACACACACCCAACTTGACTGGCATCAGTTGACCCAATTTTCAAGATGAAAAATATGCTTTGCATGAAGCACTCTCAAAAATACGCGTGCCTTTCGCCTCCCCTGGCTGACCCAGGGGAAGAAAAGTCCTCTGAGAGCCATGACTTGTTCATCTTGGTTCTTTTAGAAACACAGCGAGGGGACTCCAACCACAGTCTCCCTCGTTTCCACTAACTGGGCCACACACACCCCACTTGACTGGCATCAGTTGACCCCCCTTTTGAAAAAGAAAAAGATGCTTTGCATGAAGCACTCTCAAAAATACGCGTGCCTTTCCCGTCCCCTGGCTGACCCAGGGGAAGAAAAGTCCTCTGAGAGCCATGACTTGTTCATCTTGGTTCTTTTAGAAACACAGCGAGGGGACTCCAACCACAGTCTCCCTCGTTTCCACTAACTGGGCCACACACACCCCACTTGACTGGCATCGGTTGAGCCCCCTTTTGAAAAAGAAAAAGATGCTTTGCATGAAGCACTCTCAAAAATACGCGTGCCTTTCCCATCCCCTGGCTGACCCAGGGGAAGAAAAGTCCTCTGAGAGCCATGACTTGTTCATCTTGGTTCTTTTAGAAACACAGCGAGGGGACTCCAACCACAGTCTCCCTCGTTGCCACTAATTGGGCCACACACACCCCACTTGACTGGCATCAGTTGACCCAATTTTCAAGATGAAAAAGATGCTTTGCATGAAGCACTCTCAAAAATACGCGTGCCTTTCCTGTCCCCTGGCTGACCCAGGGGAAGAAAAGTCCTCTGAGAGCCATGACTTGTTCATCTTGGTTCTTTTAGAAACACAGCGAGGGGACTCCAACCACAGTCTCCCTCATTTCCACTAACTGGGCCACACACACCCCACTTGACTGGCATCAGTTGACCCCCCTTTTGAAAAAGAAAAAGATGCTTTGCATGAAGCACTCTCAAAAATACGCGTGCCTTTCCCGTCCCCTGGCTGACCCAGGGGAAGAAAAGTCCTCTGAGAGCCATGACTTGTTCATCTTGGTTCTTTTAGAAACACAGCGAGGGGACTCCAACCACAGTCTCCCTCGTTGCCACTAATTGGGCCACACACACCCCACTTGACTGGCATCAGTTGACCCAATTTTCAAGATCAAAAATATGCTTTGCATGAAGCACTCTCAAAAATACGCGTGCCTTTCCCGTCCCCTGGCTGACCCAGGGGAAGAAAAGTCCTCTGAGAGCCATGACTTGTTCATCTTGGTTCTTTTAGAAACACAGCGAGGGGACTCCAACCACAGTCTCCCTCGTTTCCACTAACTGGGCCACACACACCCCACTTGACTGGCATCGGTTGAGCCCCCTTTTGAAAAAGAAAAAGATGCTTTGCATGAAGCACTCTCAAAAATACGCGTGCCTTTCCCGTCCCCTGGCTGACCCAGGGGAAGAAAAGTCCTCTGAGAGCCATGACTTGTTCATCTTGGTTCTTTTAGAAACACAGCGAGGGGACTCCAACCACAGTCTCCCTCGTTTCCACTAACTGGGCCACACACACCCCACTTGACTGGCATCGGTTGAGCCCCCTTTTGAAAAAGAAAAAGATGCTTTGCATGAAGCACTCTCAAAAATACGCGTGCCTTTCCCATCCCCTGGCTGACCCAGGGGAAGAAAAGTCCTCTGAGAGCCATGACTTGTTCATCTTGGTTCTTTTAGAAACACAGCGAGGGGACTCCAACCACAGTCTCCCTCGTTGCCACTAATTGGGCCACACACACCCCACTTGACTGGCATCAGTTGACCCAATTTTCAAGATGAAAAATATGCTTTGCATGAAGCACTCTCAAAAATACGCGTGCCTTTCGCCTCCCCTGGCTGACCCAGGGGAAGAAAAGTCCTCTGAGAGCCATGACTTGTTCATCTTGGTTCTTTTAGAAACACAGCGAGGGAACTCCAACCACAGTCTCCCTCGTTGCCACTAATTGGGCCACATACACCCCACTTGACTGGCATCAGTTGACCCAATTTTCAAGATGAAAAAGATGCTTTGCATGAAGCACTCTCAAAAATACGCGTGCCTTTCCTGTCCCCTGGCTGACCCAGGGGAAGAAAAGTCCTCTGAGAGCCATGACTTGTTCATCTTGGTTCTTTTAGAAACACAGCGAGGGGACTCCAACCACAGTCTCCCTCATTTCCACTAACTGGGCCACACACACCCCACTTGACTGGCATCAGTTGACCCCCCTTTTGAAAAAGAAAAAGATGCTTTGCATGAAGCACTCTCAAAAATACGCGTGCCTTTCCCGTCCCCTGGCTGACCCAGGGGAAGAAAAGTCCTCTGAGAGCCATGACTTGTTCATCTTGGTTCTTTTAGAAACACAGCGAGGGGACTCCAACCACAGTCTCCCTCATTGCCACTAATTGGGCCACACACACCCCACTTGACTGGCATCAGTTGACCCAATTTTCAAGATGAAAAATATGCTTTGCATGAAGCACTCTCAAAAATACGCGTGCCTTTCCCGTCCCCTGGCTGACCCAGGGGAAGAAAAGTCCTCTGAGAGCCATGACTTGTTCATCTTGGTTCTTTTAGAAACACAGCGAGGGGACTCCAACCACAGTCTCCCTCGTTTCCACTAACTGGGCCACACACACCCCACTTGACTGGCATCAGTTGACCCAATTTTCAAGATGAAAAATATGCTTTGCATGAAGCACTCTCAAAAATACGCGTGCCTTTCGCCTCCCATGGCTGACCCAGGTGAAGAAAAGTCCTCTGAGAGCCATGACTTGTTCATCTTGGTTCTTTTAGAAACACAGCGAGGGGACTCCAACCACAGTCTCCCTCGTTTCCACTAACTGGGCCACACACACCCCACTTGACTGGCATCGGTTGAGCCCCCTTTTGAAAAAGAAAAAGATGCTTTGCATGAAGCACTCTCAAAAATACGCGTGCCTTTCGCCTCCCATGGCTGACCCAGGGGAAGAAAAGTCCTCTGAGAGCCATGACTTGTTCATCTTGGTTCTTTTAGAAACACAGCGAGGGGACTCCAACCACAGTCTCCCTCGTTTCCACTAACTGGGCCACACACACCCCACTTGACTGGCATCGGTTGAGCCCCCTTTTGAAAAAGAAAAAGATGCTTTGCATGAAGCACTCTCAAAAATACGCGTGCCTTTCCCATCCCCTGGCTGACCCAGAGGAAGAAAAGTCCTCTGAGAGCCATGACTTGTTCATCTTGGTTCTTTTAGAAACACAGCGAGGGGACTCCAACCACAGTCTCCCTCATTGCCACTAACTGGGCCACACACACTACACTTGACTGGCATCAGTTGACCCCCCTTTTGAAAAAGAAAAAGATGCTTTGCATGAAGCACTCTCAAAAATACGCGTGCCTTTCCTGTCCCCTGGCTGACCCAGGGGAAGAAAAGTCCTCTGAGAGCCATGACTTGTTCATCTTGGTTCTTTTAGAAACACAGCGAGGGGACTCCAACCACAGTCTCCCTCGTTGCCACTAATTGGGCCACACACACCCCACTTGACTGGCATCAGTTGACCCAATTTTCAAGATGAAAAATATGCTTTGCATGAAGCACTCTAAAAAATACGCGTGCCTTTCGCCTCCCCTTTATGACCCAGGGGAAGAAAAGTCCTCTGAGAGCCATGACTTGTTCATCTTGGTTCTTTTAGAAACACAGCGAGGGGACTCCAACCACAGTCTCCCTCGTTTCCACTAACTGGGCCACACACACCCCACTTGACTGGCATCAGTTGACCCCCCTTTTGGAAAAGAAAAAGATGCTTTGCATGAAGCACTCTCAAAAATACGCGTGCCTTTCCCGTCCCCTGGCTGACCCAGGGGAAGAAAAGTCCTCTGAGGGCCATGACTTGTTCATCTTGGTTCTTTTAGAAACACAGCGAGGGGACTCCAACCACAGTCTCCCTCGTTGCCACTAATTGGGCCACACACACCCAACTTGACTGGCATCAGTTGACCCAATTTTCAAGATGAAAAATATGCTTTGCATGAAGCACTCTCAAAAATACGCGTGCCTTTCGCCTCCCCTGGCTGACCCAGGGGAAGAAAAGTCCTCTGAGAGCCATGACTTGTTCATCTTGGTTCTTTTAGAAACACAGCGAGGGGACTCCAACCACAGTCTCCCTCGTTTCCACTAACTGGGCCACACACACCCCACTTGACTGGCATCAGTTGACCCCCCTTTTGAAAAAGAAAAAGATGCTTTGCATGAAGCACTCTCAAAAATACGCGTGCCTTTCCCGTCCCCTGGCTGACCCAGGGGAAGAAAAGTCCTCTGAGAGCCATGACTTGTTCATCTTGGTTCTTTTAGAAACACAGCGAGGGGACTCCAACCACAGTCTCCCTCGTTTCCACTAACTGGGCCACACACACCCCACTTGACTGGCATCGGTTGAGCCCCCTTTTGAAAAAGAAAAAGATGCTTTGCATGAAGCACTCTCAAAAATACGCGTGCCTTTCCCATCCCCTGGCTGACCCAGGGGAAGAAAAGTCCTCTGAGAGCCATGACTTGTTCATCTTGGTTCTTTTAGAAACACAGCGAGGGGACTCCAACCACAGTCTCCCTCGTTGCCACTAATTGGGCCACACACACCCCACTTGACTGGCATCAGTTGACCCAATTTTCAAGATGAAAAAGATGCTTTGCATGAAGCACTCTCAAAAATACGCGTGCCTTTCCTGTCCCCTGGCTGACCCAGGGGAAGAAAAGTCCTCTGAGAGCCATGACTTGTTCATCTTGGTTCTTTTAGAAACACAGCGAGGGGACTCCAACCACAGTCTCCCTCATTTCCACTAACTGGGCCACACACACCCCACTTGACTGGCATCAGTTGACCCCCCTTTTGAAAAAGAAAAAGATGCTTTGCATGAAGCACTCTCAAAAATACGCGTGCCTTTCCCGTCCCCTGGCTGACCCAGGGGAAGAAAAGTCCTCTGAGAGCCATGACTTGTTCATCTTGGTTCTTTTAGAAACACAGCGAGGGGACTCCAACCACAGTCTCCCTCGTTGCCACTAATTGGGCCACACACACCCCACTTGACTGGCATCAGTTGACCCAATTTTCAAGATCAAAAATATGCTTTGCATGAAGCACTCTCAAAAATACGCGTGCCTTTCCCGTCCCCTGGCTGACCCAGGGGAAGAAAAGTCCTCTGAGAGCCATGACTTGTTCATCTTGGTTCTTTTAGAAACACAGCGAGGGGACTCCAACCACAGTCTCCCTCGTTTCCACTAACTGGGCCACACACACCCCACTTGACTGGCATCGGTTGAGCCCCCTTTTGAAAAAGAAAAAGATGCTTTGCATGAAGCACTCTCAAAAATACGCGTGCCTTTCCCGTCCCCTGGCTGACCCAGGGGAAGAAAAGTCCTCTGAGAGCCATGACTTGTTCATCTTGGTTCTTTTAGAAACACAGCGAGGGGACTCCAACCACAGTCTCCCTCGTTTCCACTAACTGGGCCACACACACCCCACTTGACTGGCATCGGTTGAGCCCCCTTTTGAAAAAGAAAAAGATGCTTTGCATGAAGCACTCTCAAAAATACGCGTGCCTTTCCCATCCCCTGGCTGACCCAGGGGAAGAAAAGTCCTCTGAGAGCCATGACTTGTTCATCTTGGTTCTTTTAGAAACACAGCGAGGGGACTCCAACCACAGTCTCCCTCGTTGCCACTAATTGGGCCACACACACCCCACTTGACTGGCATCAGTTGACCCAATTTTCAAGATGAAAAATATGCTTTGCATGAAGCACTCTCAAAAATACGCGTGCCTTTCGCCTCCCCTGGCTGACCCAGGGGAAGAAAAGTCCTCTGAGAGCCATGACTTGTTCATCTTGGTTCTTTTAGAAACACAGCGAGGGAACTCCAACCACAGTCTCCCTCGTTGCCACTAATTGGGCCACATACACCCCACTTGACTGGCATCAGTTGACCCAATTTTCAAGATGAAAAAGATGCTTTGCATGAAGCACTCTCAAAAATACGCGTGCCTTTCCTGTCCCCTGGCTGACCCAGGGGAAGAAAAGTCCTCTGAGAGCCATGACTTGTTCATCTTGGTTCTTTTAGAAACACAGCGAGGGGACTCCAACCACAGTCTCCCTCATTTCCACTAACTGGGCCACACACACCCCACTTGACTGGCATCAGTTGACCCCCCTTTTGAAAAAGAAAAAGATGCTTTGCATGAAGCACTCTCAAAAATACGCGTGCCTTTCCCGTCCCCTGGCTGACCCAGGGGAAGAAAAGTCCTCTGAGAGCCATGACTTGTTCATCTTGGTTCTTTTAGAAACACAGCGAGGGGACTCCAACCACAGTCTCCCTCATTGCCACTAATTGGGCCACACACACCCCACTTGACTGGCATCAGTTGACCCAATTTTCAAGATGAAAAATATGCTTTGCATGAAGCACTCTCAAAAATACGCGTGCCTTTCCCGTCCCCTGGCTGACCCAGGGGAAGAAAAGTCCTCTGAGAGCCATGACTTGTTCATCTTGGTTCTTTTAGAAACACAGCGAGGGGACTCCAACCACAGTCTCCCTCGTTTCCACTAACTGGGCCACACACACCCCACTTGACTGGCATCAGTTGACCCAATTTGCAAGATGAAAAATATGCTTTGCATGAAGCACTCTCAAAAATACGCGTGCCTTTCGCCTCCCCTGGCTGACCCAGGGGAAGAAAAGTCCTCTGAGAGCCATGACTTGTTCATCTTGGTTCTTTTAGAAACACAGCGAGGGGACTCTAACCACAGTCTCCCTCGTTGCCACTAATTGGGCCACACACACCCCACTTGACTGGCATCAGTTGACCCAATTTTCAAGATGAAAAAGATGCTTTGCATGAAGCACTCTCAAAAATACGCGTGCCTTTCCCGTCCCCTGGCTGACCCAGGGGAAGAAAAGTCCTCTGAGAGCCATGACTTGTTCATCTTGGTTCTTTTCGGAAACACAGCGAGGGGACTCCAACCACAGTCTCTCTCGTTGCCACTAATTGGGCCACACACACCCCACTTGACTGGCATCAGTTGACCCCCCTTTTGAAAAAGAAAAGATGCTTTGCATGAAGCACTCTCAAAAATACGCGTGCCTTTCCCGTCCCCTGGCTGACCCAGGGGAAGAAAAGTCCTCTGAGAGCCATGACTTGTTCATCTTGGTTCTTTTCGGAAACACAGTGAGGGGACTCCAACCACAGTCTCCTTCATTGCCACTAATTGGGCCACACACACCCCACTTGACTGGCATCAGTTGACCCCCCTTTTGAAAAAGAAAAAGATGCTTTGCATGAAGCACTCTCAAAAATACGCGTGCCTTTCCCGTCCCCTGGCTGACCCAGGGGAAGAGAAGTCCTCTGAGAGCCATGTCCACATTGTCAGTGGACAGACACGTGTGGTTATCTGCCAGCAGACCCCCAGCAGCACTGAAGACAGGTTCCGAGAGAACGCTGGCTGCAGGACACGACAAGATCCCCAAGGCGTACGTGGCGAGCTCAGGCAATTTATCAAGATTGGAAGCCTAAAATGAGCAGGGCTCAAGTTGCACAATAATGGAATCAATGTTTCCTTGCATGTACTCATATATCTGTGTGTCCTACTCTTTTTCCTTGTCCAGCTGTTTTGTTTTCGCATGAGTATATGTCCTTGTCACTTTCCCATGTGTTTGTGTTGTGTTGTGAGTTGTTTGTCACCTTTTGGACACCTTTGAGGGTGTTTTCTAGGTGTTTTTATGTGTTTGTGATTGCCTGCCATTGTTTCCTATGCAGTTCGAGTTCGGTTCGTCGAACGTTCGACGAGCCGAACTCGAACGGGACCTCCGTTCGGCGAACCGACCTCGAGCCGAACCGGGACCGGTTCGCTCATCTCTATTAGTAAGTAGAGTTGAGCGATGTTCGAGGTTCGCCAATTTCATGTTCGAGTGATTTTGGGGGTTGCTCGAGATAAAATTCGAACTCGAGCTTTTTGCTAAAAGCTCGACAGTTCGAGTTACGTTCGAGAACGGTTCTATCACCAAAAGCGTGGCTTTTTACAGCTACAGTGTGAAGGGAGCCATCGCTGGCAGGCTGCAGTAAGCTGGTAACCAAGGTAAATATCGGGTAACCAAGCAAAGCGCTTTGCTTAGTAACCTGATATTTACCCTGGCTACGAGTGCAGGGAGCCGACACTTCCCCGCTTGGTTCCGCCCCCAACTGCACTCAGCATGTACAAACACACTCACACTCACCTGTCCCCAGCCATGCAGTCCCCGGCACTGACGTCTTCAGCGCCACATGGCCCCCGCTCGGCTCCACCCACCTCGCACTCCGCCGCCCGCACAGATGGCCCCACTCGGCTCCACCCACCTGCACGCCGAAGCCCGCACAGATGGCCCCACTCGGCTCCACTCACCTCACACTCCGCCACCCGCACACATGGCCCCGCTCGGCTCCACCCACCTCGCACTCCGCCGCCCGCACACATGGCCCCGCTCGGCTTCACCCACCTTGCACTCTGCCGCCTACACACATGGCCCCGCTCGGCTCCACCCACCTCGCACTCTGCCGCCCACACACATGGCCCCTCTTGGCTCCACCCACCCCGCACTCCGCTATCCGCACACATTCTCGGCAGCCGGCTATTGTGAATGATCAGCTGATCGCTCTCATTAGCCAGCCGCCGGGAGATCATCTGTTCGTTCTCTCTTTTAAAACGGAGTCCAACAATGAATTATATTCGTCATCCATTGTACAACGCATCAGTCACAAGTGTCAAGCAACGCATGTGACTGATGCAAAACAACGGAAATGTGAACCTAGCCTAACCTGCGGTGATGAAGTCCTGCCCTCCCGACATCAGCGCTGTCACTGTCCTCCGTGGCCGCCGCTTGTCACATCTCCTCTCGCTGCCGACCCGAGACTATCACTAGCGGTGACGTCACAGGCACCTGCAATACTTGGTTGTGAAGGCGGCGGTCATTGAAGTCAGTGACAGCTCTGCTATCAGGAGTGCAGCGATCACCGCAGGTAATGTACCTCGCTATCCTCCTGACAGCAGCACTTGTCATGCCCTGCAGTGACCTTGGCTGACCTATTGATGTTAGCTCAGGTCACTGCACGGTTCTCCCAGTCAATATGGAACATTCTGTTCTTCATTGACTGGGACATTGACTATGTATGGATCGTCATGGGACACCCTTGGATTACACCAGACCTGTATTTGTTTTTCTTTGTAATAAATTGGTGAAAGAGGGAATGTTTTGGGGAGTGTTTTTTTCAAATAGAAATGTGTTTGTCGTCTATTTTTTTTTATTACTGACTGGGTTGGTGATGTCAGGTATCGGATAGACGCCTGACATCACAAACCCCAGGGATTGATGCCAGGTGACATTACACATCTGGTATTAACCCCATAAATTACCCCGTTTGCCACCGCACCAGGGCAACGGGATAAGCTGGAGTGAAGCACCAGGATTGGCACGTCTAATGGATGCCCCACTTCTGGGGCGGCTGCGGCCTGCTATTTTTAGGCTGGGTAGAGTCCAATAACCATGGACCTCCCTAGTCTGAGAATATCAGACCCCAGCTGTCCACTTTACCTTGGCTGGTGATCCAATTTTGGGGGGACCCCAACGTGTTTTTTTTTAAATTATTTATTTATATTAAAATAACAGCGTGGGGTGTCCTCTGTTTTGAATTACCAGCCAAGGTGAAGCTGCCAGCTGTGGTCTGCAGGCTGCTGCCATCTGCTTTACCTTAGCTGGCTATCAAAAATAGGGGGAACCCCACATCAATTTTTTTTTAAATGTATTTGGTTTTTTTGGTAAATACAAGGCTAAGCACCCCTTAGTGCCACATGAAAGGCACCAAAGGGTGCAAAATTACAAAATGCAGGAGAGTGGCACATTATGTGTCTTTCTGCCATTATAATGACAGAAAAGACTGATATGAAGTGTACAAGCACAGGAAAAACACCAAAGCGCTCTACGCTGTGAAAAGCAGTAGAAAATGGCATTGGAGTGAACATGTGACCGCCTCATGTAGGTTGAAGCTATGGATCCTGGGTAAATTTATGTATTTTACCTTCTTCAGTTTTTTTGCAGTACGCAAAAAAACAGAAGGCACACGGATGACAAACGGATGACATACGGACCGTATACAGAACTGAAACAGATGCCACACGGGTGCAGCCGTGAAAAAAATGGACCGTTTTTTACGTACCGCAAAAACGGATCGGTTGTGTGAATGTAGCCTTATTCTGATCTGCCGTTTATAAACAGCAGGCATAAATAAGTGAATAGCGCCCCCCAGCATCAGGAACTCTCCGGGGTTTCAGGAGTAGCTGAGACCCTGGAGATCATGATTCAGGCCGGTTTTTCCGGTCCCCGTTCACGTGATCACAGGTATACACCGTATACCGATGATCACGTTACAGTAAATGACAGCGCCGGTAAAAAATTATTTATCTCCCATCTGGCATGAACAAACATGTCAGATGGGAGATAAATCTCCTCCCCGGTCCCCTCCGGTCCCCCGGTGTCGCCAAAGTGCCCCCTTCCCGACCCTCTCCCGGAAATCCAAAATGGTCGCGCACACAGCAGCGCGACGGCCGCATTCACCCTACTCCTCTGATTTCTGTCGCATGTGCCATGACACATGCGACAGAAAACTCCTCCCCAGGCCCTGCCAGGTCACCCCCTATAACACCACTGGTGTTCCCCGGTGTCCCACGGTACCTGTGCAGCATTAATCCCCCGCGGCCCCCTCCTTCACAATAGACGCTGCTGCATGCACAGAGCGGCTGTCAGCTCAGCTTCCTGTCTTCAGTCACAGTGAGTGGCGGTAACCATGCATACGTAAGCTACGGCAATGCCCTGCTCATGAGGTAAGGAACATAGTTGATCAGGAGAGCTATACTACATTTCCAAATGGAGGTATTTGATTTTATAGTTGCATTGCTGAACGACTACCAAACATGAGAGTCCGTTATACGCCACAAGAAAACACATCTAAATAGCAAGCTCTGTTGTTTAGTATTCATTCAGCAGGATAACTTGACTTAAAGGGGTATTCCATCTCCAAGATCCTATCCCCAATATACTTTATAGTAGGTGGAATAGTAATAATATTAGGACATACCTTTATTAGCAAATTTAGTATAGTTCTCCTGATTAGGCATGCCCTTACCTCATGAGCAGGGCATTGCAGCTTTGTTAGCAACAGTTACCACATGGACTCTGCTGCTGTAGACCTGGGGAGAGTAGGTGCAGATTCATTGCACCCACACTCCTCACATGGAGGGTCTGCACTCCTAGAAAATGGGGGATACATTCCCTGAGCGTGTCCCCCCATATTCTAGACGGTCCAGAGTCATCGTGGGACCCCCTTATTTTTTTTTTCCTTACAATAAATTGGTGAAAGAGGGAATGTTTTGGGGAGTGTTTTTTCAACTACATTTTTTTTTGTCTATTTGTTTTGTTAGTACTGACAGTTTGTGATCTCGGGTATCTGATAAACGCCATAACATCACAAACTGCTGGGCTTGATGTCAGGTGACCTTACAGCTAGTATCAATCCCATTTATTACCCCGTTTGCCACTGCACCAGGGCATGGGATGAGCTGGGGTGAAGCGCCAGGATTGACGCATCTAGTGGATATGCCACTTCTGGGGGGCCTGCGGCCTGCTATTTTTAGGCTGTGAAGGGCCAATAACTATGGACCTTCCCACCCTGAGAATACCAAACCACAGCTGTCCGCTTTACCTTGGCTGGTGATCCTATGGGGGGACCCTACTTTTTTTGTAATTATTAATATTTATAAATTAATTATAAAAAAAGAGCCTGGGGTGACCTCCACATTGGATCACCAACCACGGTAAAGCTGCCAGCTGTGGTTTTCAGGCTACAGCCATCTGCTTTACCCTAGCTGGCTATCAAAAATGGGGGGACCCCACGTCATTTTTTTTTAAACTATTTTTTTAAATAAAAAAATTAATTGGCTTCCCTATATTTTGATTTCCAGCCAAGGTAACGCCAGGCAGATGGGGGACGCAACCCGTAGCTGTCTGCTTTATCTGCGCTGAGAATCAAAAATACCGCGGAGCACTACGTAATTTTTTTTAATGATTTATTTTTACAGCACTGTGATGTCAGGCAATCAAAATACAGGGAAGCCCATTTTTTTTTTAGTTATTTAAATAAATAATTAAAAAAAATATATATGGGCTCCCGCTGCATTTTTTGTATTGCTAGCTAAGGGTAATCCAAGCAGCTACTGGCTGCTAATCCCCACTGCTTGGTGTTACCTTCACTGGCAATAGAAAATCCAGGGAAGCATTTTTTATTTTTTTTGCCAAAAAGCTACAAAAAAAATTACGTGAGCTTCGCCATATTTTTGTATGCTAGCCAGGTACAGCAGGCAGGTACGGCTGCCCCCAACCCCCAGCTGCCTATTTGTACCCGGCTGGGAACTAAAAGTATAGGGAAGCCCTTTTTTTTAATTATTTAATGAATTTCATGCAATGATTACAAAAAAAAATGACGTAGGCTTCGCTCCATTTTTGTGTCCAGCCAGGTACAACTAAGCAGCTGGGGATTGGAATCCGCAGCACAGGTTAGCTCTAGGTTTCTAGGCCCCTCTGCTGCGAATTGCAGTCCGCAGCCGCCTCAGAAAATGGCGCATTCATAGAAGCGCCATCATCTGGCGCTGTACCAACTCTTCCAGCTGCCCTGGTGATGGTGATGGTGGCTCACCGGGTAATCATGAGATAATACTAGCTTTGGTTTACTGGCTAGTATTAAGCCAGAGATTCTTAATGTCAGGCAAGTTTGACCCGGCCATTAAGAATCTCCAATAAAGGGTTAAAATAAAAGACACCACACAGAGAAAAAAATACTTTAATAGAAATAAATACACAGACACACTTAGAGACTCCATGTTTATTAATCCCTCTCATCCCTCCACAATCCTGGTCTTCTGTCTTCTTTCTCCTTCAACCCATGCAGCTCTGCTACATCAGACAGCACTGCATGGGAGGAGGACGCTGCTGCTCCCCGTGCAGTTTTTTCACTCTGTGAGTGATCAGAGGATGCTGGCTGTAAGCGGAGACGTCACCTCTGATAGACAAGTTACCATAGAAACGGTGCTCCAATCATGTGATTCCCGGTGCCGCTGCGTGCTGTAAGCGGTGATGTCACCGCTGACAGATGGATTACCATAGCAATGGTGCTATTTACCGGCTGTGACAGCTAGTCCCTGCATGTGGCTGACTCTGTAAAGCGCGTCCACATGCAAGAACGGGAAGTCGACTATGTACCGGAGCATTTCGCCGGTACACGGACATGCTCAAACGAGCACCGCGTACCAGAGAGATGCACTGACAGGACCTAGCATGACGTCATAGCCATGTGACCAGTTTGTAGCCAATGAGATAATAGACACGTGACTGGTCACATGCTATTTTGACGTCATGATAGGTCCTATCATCAGTGCTGGTTACCAGGAGGAAGCAGCGATTATCTAAAGGAAAAGCGGCAGGAGACAGAGTGCAGGATGCGTCGCAGGGACAAGTAAGTGTTATGGCAATGTTTATTAACTGTATGTGTACATTTACAATGTGTTTTTATGTGTTTGTGATTGCCTCCCATTGTTTTCCATGGGGTTCGAGAAGTTTGTGGAATGGCTCGCTGAACCGAACTCGAACGTGGCCTCCGTTCGACGAACCGAACCGAACTCGAGCCTCTAGAGGCTCGCTCATCCCTATTAGTAAGGGTAAATGCACATATTGATAAAGTAATATTTGGGAGTCGGGACAGTCATAAAAAGGATATCAAATTAGTAGGAAATTAGATAAAATGAGTATTTGCAGTGTGAGACTTAGGGATCAATATGTTAAACTCCATTACAATACTGAAAATGATAGATTAGGAAAGCAATAAGAGGAAGAAAAACAAACAAAAAAAAAAAGAAACAAAATTTAAATAAACATACCTTAGGAAGATGTGATGAAAAGCAAATAAATAAAAATAAATATTCCAGTTATGAATGAGGTGAATGGATTCTGAGAGTTTCATGTTTTAAAAAATATATCCAAGGGAAGAGATGGATTTTAACTTGTGTCTTGCAGAGAAAAAAAACTTACCTGTTTGCTTGTGGCTTCAGGGGGAGGAGGAAAATACAGGTTTTCTACTAAAGTTTCAGCTTACAAGGGGGGATTGTCCTATCTATTGTTTTGTTATGAAAAGGCCAAAAGAGGGAAGAGAAAAAAAAGGGTTTTCCCCATTTAATTCATTGTAAATTATATTGGGAAATGTCATTGAAAATAGTTTTTATTTTACTAATTTTATCCCAAAGGAATAAATATTAATTGTGGAGATGTTTACATTTATTGGTAGATACTGGAGCATAGGAGTCTGTTTAATCAGATAATTTTCTGTGGCAAGTAAGCATTTTATGGTGATTTGTTTGGAAAATAATTTGTATTTTCATACATTTGATCCCAGATGGCCAGTATGTATTTGCTCTAGTTTTCTGTCCCTCCATGGACATAGAGAAGTAATAGTATTCATGGACAGAATTATCACAGAGATACCAACAATTCGCTGATAATTTCCTAAATTTTAGAAATACGAACGCATCTATATCCATAGGTTGTATTGCATTAGTTATAATAATCTTTATTAATAATCTAATTTATTAATAATTACAATAATTTGGTTTAAGGTATGTGGATGATTTATGGTATTCTGTTTTTAATATTTAATGTATTGAATAATCTGCCTTCTCTTTATAGAAAGAAAGAATATAATGCAGATTTCTGTGGTTCAAGCGAAGGTTGAAAAGTCATTGAAATGGTTTTCCATTATAAGGTTACAAATAAACGCGATATTTATGGTGTTCCCGGTTAGGTACAATTTACACAATATGACTTTTATGCCTAAATGTAGAGCTCTGGTGCCACACAGTTTTTGAATCTAATTATGTTTTGGATAATAGATTCAAAAAGGGGGGGAAAGATCATGTGGAAAGTCACACCTATTATTAAGGTTTTAATTTGTTCAACGATTGGGTTTTTCTTTTATGTTGTTTTTATATTTTTATCTGTTAGGAGGAAACAGCAGATATACATATATCTCATGATTGCTGTGATGTAACAAGAATTGTCAGGTTTTGAACATGTCTCAGATGAGCCCATTGCTAATGCAGATTTTGAGTTTTTCCATAGATGGATCCAGATACCAAGATGCTGGTTGATTCTACACTGGATATGCTGAGGTTACGCAACATGAGGTAATAAAAATTGAACCACTCGCTACTCTCCCATCGGAATAGGAGAATGAGATGAAGATTTGTGATCGCTGTGGTTCATAGAGCGAAAAGCAGTAAGATAGTCAAATGTGTATATAGGGAGCAGATCTTTTCTAGTGTAACGTGATAAACCTATAAAGACCGTAGAGTGGGTATGAGCCTGGACAGAGGCTCTCCTGTTATCAAAGGAGCCAGTGAGTGTTGGAGCCGAAGGAGATGCTCGCACAGGTGCAGATAACAAAGAAGCAGTGAATGGGCCTAGAGTTGAGAGTCCTTTACCAATTACAGACCAGTACCATACCTCGGTGGCACCTGTCACTTCTGTGACATTGGTCAGTACTTGTGTTCTTAAATCCTTACAGGAACAAGTGACTCAGCAAGGAATGGAGTGTGAGACGCAGGGAGCCAGCTGATTGAGTAAGGTCTGTGGATAAAGGGTGGTAAGCTTTCTCTGCCATGAGCGCTCTACTCAATAATGGCCCAGGTAACCAATGAACACATGACAAAGACCGTTATAAGTGTGGTGGTGGACAAGATATGGGCGGCACCACTTTTCAGTACCCAGGTGGCCAGACTCTCCCAGTTTTGTAAGACGTGTGCTTAATATAAGGTAGAAAAACTGTTTAGACCGCATAGCAACACCCCTCATCTGTTCTACTGCTCCAGTGATTGCAGATTAGTCATATAAACCTACACATGGTTTATATGAGATTGTGTGTGTTGTGTGAATTTCTTTTCAGGCCTGCTCTGAAACATATCCAATATGGAAAACGTTACTGCTGAAAAACTCATGATGTTGGTGGTATGTAAAAATGGAGTTCCTAAAAGTGGTAAAAGCACATATTCTATAGCAGAGGTCATTATAGAGATCTTACAGTATCTGGGCATTATCAGCTATTTTGAACAGGCTAGGAAACTGGCTACACTAACGGTTCTCACCTGGGGATGCCCCTTATGAACCCCTATCTGCCATTGGGAAGAGGGGAGAAACGCGTTGGCCTTCTGTCAAGCTAAGTGTTTGACAAATATGCGTTTATTTTTATTAGCCTGAGTGTCAATTGTACAGTGGAGAGTCTGTGTTTGGACAAGATTTCCTCATGACTTTACCTGGCCTTAATATTATTATATTTATACAGTGGGTACATGTTATACATGTGAGATATTCAATTTGTTTTAGGGTTTGGTCCTTGAATTTGCTATATCATATTGACTTAAGCTACTAAACAGATATTTTAAAATACAGAGTTTGAATATTTAATCTTTGGGAATGAATTGGATATATATAATTGCATATTGACGCCTGTCTATCCCCTGTATCTCACAGTTTCTATATTCCCTCACTGACATTAGCAGCACGTATTAGCTTAGCAGTGTAGGGATAGGGAGGGTGAGCCATCGGTGAGCGGGGGCACCAATTCGCCTTATAGGGTGCCGACCTCTGCTGTGAGGTAGGGAGAGTTAAGGGCTATTCCCCCAATCCCTGCCTCCTCCTTTATTTGAATATTTAATTGTGTCTATAGTTACTCACATGTGTGTAAGTTGTTTGGAATTTTAATGATTATAACATAAAAATTTAACAATGCACATGATAATGGTGGACGCTGGCAAATCATGTAACAAATGTGTGTTTTCCTTTTTCTTAATAATTAGATCTTTATATAAGATATTTTTGGTTTAGCACCTAGAACGTGATTATATTTCTCATAGATACTTCAGATACTGTGTGATATCCTGACCAGTGATGTACGAGCCTTATACAACTGCCTATATGGTGTGTTAAACATGTGTATCCTCCAATTCCAGATCCTAAATCAGTGTCAGGAGCACATGGTCTCAAACCAGGAGACTGGGTGATCCTAAAAAGACAAGTCAGAATGAGCCATGAGTCAGAATCAGATGGGCCGATCTAGCTTTTCCCAACCACAGTAACTTCTATGAAGGTTGAGGGAAAACCCATCTGGAGACAACAGCCGCTGTAAAAAGTCCATCGTACCAGTAGAATGAGGGTCACAACACACATAGTGCTGGATTATCTCACATAGAACCTTATGGAGAATTTCTAGATTGGGAGTGATACATGTGAAGTAACCATAATAAGGGGACAATGGGTACAGGAACATTACACAAGTAAGGGCTTATGGTGGGAAAAACATTATCTGACCTGAAACAACCAATTAGTTTAAGGGTTTAGGAGACTTTTTAAGGATAACATACACTTTTAGGTAACTGGTATTGTCTTATTTGTTGGTATTTGAAGCCGTAAAAGTGGTACTCTGTTACTGAGGGTAATCGGATCCATGTGTAAGGGAAATCTCGTTAAAGGCCTCCTGGTGATAGATTATGGACCCGAGACAAGAAGAGATCCATTAGTGTTATGATATAATCAGGTGTATTCAGGTAGAAAAGTCTCGAGGATGCACTCAGATTTTGACTGAGAATCAGTCTTTCAGAAACAATAATGCTAAAAGCTGCAGCATAACGGTAAGAAGCTTATTTGTACAATTGCCTTTCTCCTTCTAATCGATTAATCTCAAAATCTGTGTAAGCTCTGCGACATTAAATAGTCTGTTCTAAGGACTGGGACGTTACCTATGCCTCTGTGAACTGTGTTTGCGGGATGTGATCACTGTGTAAGTTTGAACGGCTAGTATTATTATTTGTTGTGTCTTTCCCTGTGTATGGAAGATGATCGAGAAAGGAGTAGAAATGTCAGTCCCCACTTTCCTAGCTCAGGAGGTTAGTTATTCTGTAGATATAGAACAGCTAGGTACCCTTCAGTCTTTCACAGTCCTCAACTAGGCAGTCAGAGTAGGGCGAGTACATTAGACTCTCTGATCAACAGTCTGTACCAATGAGGGAAAAGGCTTAGCATTGCTTTTATAGCAGATAGCAAAATGAAAAGAGTTGCAGTTAAAGCATTAGAGCTTATGTGTAAGGGGAACATGGTAGGGTAAGAAAATTAATAAAGTATTTAGGGGGGACTGTTGAGGAGAGCCATTAGAAAAAATACTTGATTAACCTCTTGACAAGGGATTGTGGGAAATGTGTCAATTTGCCTTACATGAGCCAGGTTTTCAATTATAACTAAGATGGCCATCAATGACATAATAGAACCTCCCATCAGCATGGATCCACCAGATGACGTATCTCCCATCACCATCACCATGGATCCATCCAATGATGTCATAGACCTGCCTTTGATAATGCCCACCAATCAGCTCATGGACTAACACATTGTTCAACCCACTGACCAAGGGACACATCCAAATATGCCCACTGTAGGGCTGTCCATGCCCCTTTTCCTAGATTTTATAAAGGCATGTTCTTGAATAAATCTCTCAGTTTGGGCCGACTTTGGTCGAGAAAAGATAAATATCCGACTGTGTGTGTCTGATCTCCTTTTTCAAGGATGCACTTAATCCACACCAATTAGAATCAGGCAGTAGGCAACAAATTTTGTAAGAGTTCAACTTAACACCCTCACCTTAGCTGCATGACAGCAGGAAACTATGACTCTCATCATCCCTGGGGCCTGAGCTCTGCCTGTGGAGAGCTGCACCAACTGAGCTGCGCTACCATCTGCCCCAGAGGATACCTCCCGCAGCAGCGGCTCCTATATTAGCCGCAAACCACAGGTGGCGTCACGAATACAAACTCTTCTCCCCTGTAAATATTCCATTCATGCATTTTTATTGACACTGCCAGGGTCACGGAATCGGGCCTGGCTGCTGTAACATCCCACTCTCTACACCGGCCCGGTGACAAGTAACCCCCCAGACCCTATGGGCCCATCACTACAATGCACACTCAGATCAGCTACAATGCACATTCAGATCAGCAACAAAAAAGTGAGTGGGACTCAGCACCAATGCGGATGAATAAAAATCTTCATGCTTTATTGAGGTAAATTTAAAAATAGAGAAAGGGTCACAGATCATCCAAAACTGCCATGCGGCTTGCCATGCGGCTTGACGCGTTTCGGACACAAAAGGGAAATTTAAAAACAGTCCTTAATCATAAGCCATGTAGGATAGAAGGCAAGGAGTATATATAGCACTTTGGGAAACAGTGAAGCACAGAAGCAAGGTGGAAAACCGGAAGGGAGTTCACTCGAAAAATGCAAATTAGTAAAAGGGTTAGTATATCGTTGAATTCTATTAACCCCATAAACGTATATGCATGCATTGGAGTATTCATTGGAAAAGAGAAAGACAATTCATTAGATTATAAGAGGGCCACAAAAATAATGTGTGTGCGTTCATACATATATATGTGCATTATTCTGCTTTTCTATATATTTTGTTATTTTGTATATACCATTATTTCATTAAAGGAGCAAAAGGTTACTTTATTGAACTATAAGAAATATGATTCTACCATTATCGTGATGAGCGGATATATTTTATATAAACAGATGTTAATTTCTAAAATATATGTATGAATATGTATGCATGTACATTTATATATGGATGCATATGTTTTATGGATGTGGGGCAAGGAAAAAAATGGATATGCATATATATGGATTAAATATTATATAATTTCCAGTGTAAATATAGATTTATGCGTGCCAGATTTCTGGGCAAATTCTATTGTGTGTGTATGATTATGTAGATTCTATATACACATAGATACAATATAGGAGGCATATAAGGTGCCCAAAATCTGATTATGAAAATTGTTGGAAAAATTTATGCTCTACTCTGGATCATAACTGGTTCACTAATAAATCGCTATTATTTTCCTATTGATATATATAAAGTTATTTATTTATATGTATTTTTATATTATTTATCATTTTTACTTTATAAAATTAATGTTTTCATTATTTCATTATATTTTTGTATTGTTATATTATTTATTATTTACTATATATTTATCCCCTTCCTTGTACGTTTTCTTCATATTAGGTTTATTTTTTTATATATATTAGGTTTTTATATTAAGTTTTTTATTTATTTATTTTTTCTAATCTGTTTCCCTATATATGTTTATTGTTCAAAATATTCATGTAACCATTAATACTAGAGTGAGATAGAACAGAAGAATCATATAACATAGCGTAAGTCAGAACGATAATTAAGTCCTTTTGGATGTCGGGTATCCAGCCGTAATATCCACTTAGCCTCGGTATAGAGGACTTCACGAAACCAATCGCCTCCTCTCAAAGGTTTCCTTACTTGCTCGATGCCTACAATATCCATGGTGGAAAAACAGAACAGAACAGGTTCCATCAATACCTCCTTATATAGGAAACCGCTTAGTGGGAACACTATCCTCCATGCAAATAGTAACCATGCTAAACACACCATAGATAATCTACCCCTTGGTGAATTCCTCAGAGCATGCCGCCTTTGTTCTACAGATATTGCCTACTCTTCTGAATTGAATACTATGAAAAAGCGTCTACAATACAGAGGTTATAAGAATAAGATCCTTTCCCGTGCTGAAAAAAACGCTGGAAAGAGAACCCGCAGTGATTTACTCTCCAACAAAAACGCATCTGATGACAAAAATTGCCGCATTGTTTTTTCCACTCCTCACAGTCTTGATTTTTCTAAAATGAAAGAAGTTTTTTTACGCTACATTCCACTTCTTCACCAGGATCCGGAGTTAGCTCAGATATTATCCAATGGTGTCAATGTCGTGGCCAGGAAGGCCAAAACTATAGGCAATATGATATCTCCTAGCCTATTCATCTCCCAAGATAAAACTGAGACCTGGCTAAGTACAAAAGGCTCCTACAAGTGTGCTCTGCCGCGATGCGGACTTTGTAAATTTATGAAGAAAACATTATCTTTTCCAGTGGGTGACATTCTTCACAATATTTCTGCTTTCATAAACTGCTCTACTACATATGTTATATATAAAGCCTCCTGTACCATATGCCCGAAAGATTATATAGGCTGCACTTCCAGGCCTCTTAGAAAAAGGATATCAGAGCACACCCACATTCCACTTCCAACCCTTTTCTCGAACCCCCCGAAATACAAAAGATCTATTTCAGGTCTCACCAGACATTTCCTCGATCTTCATAACGGTGATTTTTCCACCATGGATATTGTAGGCATCGAGCAAGTAAGGAAACCTTTGAGAGGAGGCGATTGGTTTCGTGAACTCCTCTATACCGAGGCCAAGTGGATATTACGGCTGGATACCCGGCATCCAAAAGGACTTAATTATCGTTCTGACTTACGCTATGTTATATGATTCTTCTGTTCTATCTCACTCTAGTATTAATGGTTACATGAATATTTTGAACAATAAACATATATAGGGAAACAGATTAGAAAAAATAAATAAATAAAAAACTTAATATAAAAACCTAATCTATATAAAAAAATAAACCTAATATGAAAAAAACGTACAAGGAAGGGGATAAATATATAGTAAATAATAAATAATATAACAATACAAAAATATAATGAAATAATGAAAAAATTAATTTTATAAAGTAAAAATGATAAATAATATAAAAATACATATAAATAAATAACTTTATATATATCAATAGGAAAATAATAGCGATTTATTAGTGAACCAGTTATGATCCAGAGTAGAGCATAAATTTTTCCAACAATTTTCATAATCAGATTTTGGGCACCTTATATGCCTCCTATATTGTATCTATGTGTATATAGAATCTACATAATCATACACATACAATAGAATTTGCCCACAAATCTGGCACGCATAAATCTATATTTACACTGGAAATTATATAATATTTAATCCATATATATGCATATCCATTTTTTTCCTTGCCCCACATCCATAAAACATATGCATCCATATATAAATGTACATGCATACATATTCATACATATATTTTAGAAATTAACATCTGTTTATATAAAATATATCCGCTCATCACGATAATGGTAGAATCATATTTCTTATAGTTCAATAAAGTAACCTTTTGCTCCTTTAATGAAATAATGGTATATACAAAATAACAAAATATATAGAAAAGCAGAATAATGCACATATATATATGCATGAACACACACACATTATTTTTGTGGCCCTCTTATAATCTAATGAATTGTCTTTCTCTTTTCCAATGAATACTCCAATGCATGCATATACGTTTATGGGGTTAATAGAATTCAACGATATACTAACCCTTTTACTAATTTGCATTTTTCGAGTGAACTCCCTTCCGGTTTTCCACCTTGCTTCTGTGCTTCACTGTTTCTCAAAGTGCTATATATACTCCTTGCCTTCTATCCTACATGGCTTATGATTAAGGACTGTTTTTAAATTTCCCTTTTGTGTCCGAAACACGTCAAGCCGCATGGCAAGCCGCATGGCGGTTTTGGATGATCTGTGACCCTTTCTCTATTTTTAAATTTACCTCAATAAAGCATGAAGATTTTTATTCATCCGCATTGGTGCTGAGTCCCACTCACTTTTTTGTTGCTATTCATCCCGGAACCGGGCCTGCCTGCCCGAGGGACTACGTGCATCCGCCGCAGACTGGAGGACTTTACATGGGTGAGCTGAATACTCCTTTTTTCTACTTACTCTGTTTCTGGCGTTCTCTATTCGCGCCCACCCTAGAACATGTTCTTATAATCATCGGATTTTTAATGCTATAAACGCAAAAATATATGTCTCCAGTTGTGCACACACAACTATATGCAATTGATATATATAATAGTTTTTTCTACCATTTTGGTCACAGATCATACCTAACGCCTGCCAAAAGCTAGCACTTTTTTTATTACCAACTATATTTCCCACAAAAAGCAAGCTATGGATATTTCATCATTTGACAATGAAGAGAGGCAGAGAAAACTTGAATCTATTTTTTCTGATAATACCGCAGATACACCTGATCTTCCCCTTGGTTCAGAAAAAACTTATACCTTTTGGGACCTGGAAAAAGTGTTCACACAAAGACTCAGGACCTGGTGGGATTCAGCCACTCTCAAAAAATACATTGAAAAATCTATAATTCCACGTGGCTTAAGAATAAAGAAATCTCCTACTTTCATTTTCCATCAAGATTTTCAGACAGAGTGGAATAATATCCTTACCACCTGTTCGCTTAACCTCATGAATCTCATCATTAAAGAGGAAGAAGAAAGATTAAAATGCTTTGACATACAGATTAATGAAATTCAAGATTTCCTGAATAAAAATTATGATGCAGTGGACTATAAAAAACTCCATGAAAAATTCCTCACTAACATTCATAAAATTGAGGATAATCTCATTCAATACAAACAAAGAAAATATAAAAGGGATACTAATGATTATAGTACCAACCAAGTTTACTCTTGGAGCACATCTAGGAAATCTATTTTAAAATACCGCAAAGATTATAATCCCAGAGAAAAATCTGTAATATTCACTTCCACCGACCTGGATACCACAGGTGGCAGCGGCAGTTCATTGGATTCAGACAGAAGTTCAAACACTGCTGAGGGTGCAATTCCTAAGAAGTCAAAAAACGGAATGGCCACAGAGGAGGAAGGAAGCATCAGAGGTGCGGTAAAATTCACCCCTCGACGCATCAACAGAAACCGACATCAGAGGTATTAAATACATCTAATCATGCTGAGTTTTCTGTTATAAACGTATCTGCATGTTCTATCAGCTCTAGTCAATTACAAGTTCTCAAAAAGGGTTTGAACTTTGCCCCCACATCCCGGGCTGATTTGTTTCAAACCATTAAGGACATTAATATATTTATCAGAAACCTTACGGTCAAAAAACATTTCTTTTCATCTGAACAGAGCCGTGCAGATACTGCTTCCACCTCTAATGCCATCACTGAAGCACCCTCTTTTCCATTATATATGAGTCTTAAGGAACATGTCTCAACAAAAATCTTGTCTGAAATGGACAATTCCAACAGTCCTGAACTTCACATTCCTCCTTTTAAAACTACTAATAAGGATTTCTATCCAGTGGCCTCACGTGTCCCCATTATGGACACATACCAGGATCTAATGGAAGCTAAAATCAAAAATATTCTCTCTTCCAGTCCTGCATTTTCTAATAACCTTATCACCCACGAATGCAAAGCTCTTAAAGATTTGAGCAAAAATCCTTACATCACTATAAGAGCGGCAGACAAGGGTGGCTCAGTCGTCATTCTCGACGGTTCCCTATATGAAAGAGAGATTATGAATATGTTGGAGGATTCCACCACTTATAAACGGCTTACATCTGATCCCACAGAAGCTTTTTCTAAAAAATTGAATATCATTCTTGACCAAGGATTATCTTTAGGCATTTTTGACAAATCAATCCGTGACTATCTGACCAATGATGCTCCTGTGTGCCCAATCTTCCAAGGACTTCCCAAAACTCATAAGGGTCTCTTCCCACCACCATTACGACCTATTGTAGCCAGCACTAATTCTCTTACCAGTCGGACCTCAGACTGGTTGGATAACATCTTACAGCCCCTTGTCAAAGATTCTGCTGGCTACATTAGGGATTCCAAGCATATGTTACAAACTCTTCCTGACCTCATCTGGACTGATGACCTGTTTTGGTCACAAGTGATGTTGCATCGCTATATTCATGTATTCCACACATTTTAGCTCTCAGATCTTTATCTCACCATCTAAATCGGTTGACTAATCTGAGTGACATATTTAGAGACTATGTCATCCTGATTTGTGAGTTTCTATTGAAACACAACTTTTTTAGTTTCAACCAACAATTCTTTCTACAAGTTAATGGTTGCCCTATGGGTGCTAGTTTTTCTTGCGTTCTAGCTAATTTATATATGATTTCTTGGGAAGCCACGTACATACACACGCCTGACAATCCTTTCTTGGACCAAATTTTTTGGTATGCGAGATATATAGACGATCTCATAATGATCTGGAAACGCAAGAAAGACGCACCCATAACAAACCTATCAGATATTTTTCTCTCTTATCTGAATTCAAACCATATGAACTTGAGCTTTACTGTGGTATTTTCTGAAAATTCTACTCCATTTTTAGATGTATACCTCACCGGTGACCCCAGAACAGGTTCCATCAATACCTCCTTATATAGGAAACCGCTTAGTGGGAACACTATCCTCCATGCAAATAGTAACCATGCTAAACACACCATAGATAATCTACCCCTTGGTGAATTCCTCAGAGCATGCCGCCTTTGTTCTACAGATATTGCCTACTCTTCTGAATTGAATACTATGAAAAAGCGTCTACAATACAGAGGTTATAAGAATAAGATCCTTTCCCGTGCTGAAAAAAACGCTGGAAAAAGAACCCGCAGTGATTTACTCTCCAACAAAAACGCATCTGATGACAAAAATTGCCGCATTGTTTTTTCCACTCCTCACAGTGTTGATTTTTCTAAAATAAAAGAAGTTTTTTTACGCTACATTCCACTTCTTCACCAGGATCCGGAGTTAGCTCAGATATTATCCAATGGTGTCAATGTCGTGGCCAGGAAGGCCAAAACTATAGGCAATATGATATCTCCTAGCCTATTCATCTCCCAAGATAAAACTCATAAACTGCTCTACTACATATGTTATATATAAAGCCTCCTGTACCATATGCTCGAAAGATTATATAGGCTGCACTTCCAGGCCTCTTAGAAAAAGGATATCAGAGCACACCCACATTCCACTTCCAACCCTTTTCTCGAACCCCCCGAAGTACAAAAGATCTATTTCAGGTCTCACCAGACATTTCCTCGATCTTCATAACGGTGATTTTTCCACCATGGATATTGTAGGCATCGAGCAAGTAAGGAAACCTTTGAGAGGAGGCGATTGGTTTCGTGAACTCCTCTATACCGAGGCCAAGTGGATATTACGGCTGGATACCCGGCATCCAAAAGGACTTAATTATCGTTCTGACTTACGCTATGTTATATGATTCTTCTGTTCTATCTCACTCTAGTATTAATGGTTACATGAATATTTTGAACAATAAACATATATAGGGAAACAGATTAGAAAAAATAAATAAATAAAAAACTTAATATAAAAACCTAATCTATATAAAAAAATAAACCTAATATGAAAAAAACGTACAAGGAAGGGGATAAATATATAGTAAATAATAAATAATATAACAATACAAAAATATAATGAAATAATGAAAAAAATAATTTTATAAAGTAAAAATGATAAATAATATTAAAATACATATAAATAAATAACTTTATATATATCAATAGGAAAATAATAGCGATTTATTAGTGAACCAGTTATGATCCAGAGTAGAGCATACATTTTTCCAACAATTTTCATAATCAGATTTTGGGCACCTTATATGCCTCCTATATTGTATCTATGTGTATATAGAATCTACATAATCATACACATACAATAGAATTTGCCCACAAATCTGGCACGCATAAATCTATATTTACACTGGAAATTATATAATATTTAATCCATATATATGCATATCCATTTTTTTCCTTGCCCCACATCCATAAAACATATGCATCCATATATAAATGTACATGCATACATAGTCATACATATATTTTAGAAATTAACATCTGTTTATATAAAATATATCCGCTCATCACGATAATGGTAGAATCATATTTCTTATAGTTCAATAAAGTAACCTTTTGCTCCTTTAATGAAATAATGGTATATACAAAATAACAAAATATATAGAAAAGCAGAATAATGCACATATATATATATGCATGAACGCACACACATTATTTTTGTGGCCCTCTTATAATCTAATGAATTGTCTTTCTCTTTTCCAATGAATACTCCAATGCATGCATATACGTTTATGGGGTTAATAGAATTCAACGATATACTAACCCTTTTACTAATTTGCATTTTTCGAGTGAACTCCCTTCCGGTTTTCCACCTTGCTTCTGTGCTTCACTGTTTCTCAAAGTGCTATATATACTCCTTGCCTTCTATCTTACATGGCTTATGATTAAGGACTGTTTTTAAATTTCCCTTTTGTGTCCGAAACGCGTCAAGCCGCATGGCAAGCCGCATGGCGGTTTTGGATGATCTGTGACCCTTTCTCTATTTTTAAATTTACCTCAATAAAGCATGAAGATTTTTATTCATCCGCATTGGTGCTGAGTCCCACTCACTTTTTTGTGGCTATTCATCACGGAACCGGGCCTGCCTTCCCGAGGGACTACGTGCATCCGCCGCAGACTGGAGGACTTTACATGGGTGAGCTGAATACTCCATTTTTCTACATTCAGATCAGCAACAACACACACTCAGATCAGATACAACACACACTCAGATCAGATACAACACACACTCAGATCAGATACAACACACACTCAGATCAGATACAACACACACTCAGATCAGCTACAATACACACTCAGATCAGCTACAACAGGCACAAGACTCAGCTCAGCTGCAAAAGACAACACAGAAGCAGCCGATCAGCAGCTCCACTCTCCTATGGACACATCACATACATCTGAAGGAAGTGAGGTCTGCTGCCTCCGAAAATAAATATGCGACACCCGTGACTCTATCAGGGTGTGACAGGAAACTACAGTCCCTTCTCTTATGGTGCAGAACTCATCTTCCCATGGTTCTGGGATCCTAACTGTTGTTATTGCTTCCATCAGCACTCAAATCCTAGCCAGACCTCACACCACACCCTGTCAGGCACACCAATGGGTGGTCTAGCTGGAATAGGGCCACCCGCCTTGGGGTTGGGCAGACTGGTGGGAGGGAGGAAGTGGAGAGCAGAGCTTAGAGTCAGACGAGTAGTAGCCCTCAGAGAGTGAGGAGCTGAGGGAGTTGGAGCTCCTTGTGGGACTTTTGGTTAGGTCGCAGACAGTGGTCTGGGACCGGAGGAGTTAGAGACCCAGTCGCAGGGTATTGGAGAAGGGTGCCAAGACTTAGTTTTGGAGAACGGTCAGCACCGAAAAATCTAGTAACCGGACCAGTACTGAGCACGGCAGGGTACTGGACCCTAGATCAGGCAGTAGCTTCACGCAACCTGGTAATTCACCTGTGGAGGATAGTCTCTTTATGAACTTTCCCCAAGAGCTCAGAGATCGAAGGCACCAACACAACGAGGGGGATAGGTCTTTCCAGCTTATGCGGCCCATTGAAATCCCAAGTGTCAGCCATCGAGAGCACAGCTACTCTATTTAACTATAGGGAGCGGGACCCCGACAGCTTCAGGCCGAGAGGTCACTCAGAAACGTCTAAACACAAGTGCATGGCGGCAGGCTCCGGACCACTAGCAATACCAACGGAAACGGATTCCCGGACGACTCCCCCGAGTGGCAGCGGCACCCAGAGACTTGGTTTACTCCTGTGTTAGAGTCTACTTAATGGTTGCACCAACATCCACACAGCCTGAGTGAGTACGCTGCTTCCCTGTGTCCGACCTGCCCGCATAGCCTGCACCATCCTATCCATCACCTATCTCATCCAGAGTCCCGGGGTCTCCCCTACCTGTGGAGGGAACACCATCTGGCTGCCCCACTCCATCTTCCCCGGGAACTTCCATCGGCAGCGGCGGTACACCCCTGACCGCAAACCACGGGTGGCGTCACAAACACTTACCCCCCCTGTAAATAACCCCCTTTTATTTTCGAGTGGTCGCAAGCCCCTGAGTCCGGGGACCCTCGAGCCACAACAACCCCGAATCTGAGCAGTCCGACTGCTGCAGGGGCGGTACACCTCGAAAACTTTGGCGTCATGAACAGGATCGGACTGGGCTCACTAAGCTGGGTGACGTGCACCTTGAAAAATCCGAACTGTGGTGTCAAAATTCTGTTCCCGCCATTTTCCGCCAGTTTTGGTGCCTAAACCCCATCTTCCCCGACCAAAAAAGTGCGAAGGCGAAGCTCCGCCTCTCGTCCTGAGAGTGCGGCCAGAAACCAGTAGTGGCCGGAACCGGATGTTTCCAGTGTTCCCCTGCACTAGAGTGATTGCTGACGAAAACCAAGGGGGAAAGGGAAGATGTCGATGCCGGATGATGGGAGTGCAGGAGCGCTACCCCTGCCAGATCAAGGGGATACAGATGCAGCGGGCGCTGCTCCGGTCGTACGAGCGGTGGCACCTGAGGCTGAGATGGTCGCGCCAATTACGCCGATCACCTTACCTTATGTACCCGGCGCCGCCTGGCTACCTCAGTACGATGGCCGACCTGACGCCTTGCAAGGATTCAGGCAGAAGATCTGCACAGTCCTGGATATGTATTCCCTAACCGGCCGGCAGCGAGCGTCTGTAGTACTCGGTCAACTGACAGGCGCAGCTGAGCTGGAGGTAGAAACCTGGACTGATGAGGATCGGGCCTCGGTACCCGCCATCTTTGAATGGTCAGGGGCTGCATTTGAGACCCGCACTGAAGCTGAGCTGAGGATGAGATTCTACAGCTGCAAACAGTGTCCTCAAGACAACATTAGAGACTACGCGCTGAAATTGCAAGCGGCGCTGCATACCTTGAAATTGGTCTACAACATCAGTGAACAGGAGGGGAACAAGATTCTTGTGGAGCAGTTCCTGCAGGGCCTGGGGTCAGTGGAAGACTGCAAACAGCTACAGCTGTGGGCCCTGGAGCACCCTACATTGGACTTTGCTGCTCTGAAAGAACGGGCTATCAAAGCTTTGCAGCCCCCAGAGACTACTGATTCTCTCCTTCAATCCTGGCAAGCTGATACCTCCCCTCTACATGTGAATCCTCCTGCCTTAGCACTGTCAGATCCAACACCCCCGGAAATGCCTGTAGGTGGAACCAGTGACTTATCTTTACAGGTGCAGCAGCTGAGCAGCGACGTTGCAAGGATACTAGAGGCAATGCAGCTCAAGCCAAAGACCAAGCCAGCAGGGAAGATCCAGCTAGCCGACTGCCCAAAGGATGTTTCCTGGATGAGAGGGAGGACCTCGATGTACAGATGAAGGAACAGCGACCTGTATAGACAGCTTGTCTGTTATAAATGTAATAAGACTGGCAATTATGCCCGGTTCTGTCCTTTAAACGGGCAACCCCTGGGGCCAAGGGCCAATCCCCAGGAATAAACTCACAAGGCCCAGCAGACTGGTGAGAACGGTACTTGGGAGGACGGCCCATCATTTCTATTACCGTGGATGGGATCCCGACCTCTGCACTCCTTGACATTGGCTCCCAAATAACAACTATCCCTTATGTCCTGAATAAAAAGTTTTGGTTAGATGAACTCACCCCACCAGATGACAGCATTACCATCTACGCAGTCAACGGGTTACCAGTGACTCAAGTTGGGTTCAAGGAGGTGATCATTAAGGTGGGCCAGAAGGAGTTAGAGCGCCAAGGACTCATAGTCGTGCGGAATTGCCCTAGTGACCGTAACCCTAAGATAATTTTGGGAACAAATGTCATTGAGAACTGTATGGGGGAAGTGTTGTTTTTACTCCAATAGTTCCCTGAGACTGCAGGAGCAGGGCGACAAAGGGTCCTGCAACGAGAGATCCGGGCCCTCCTGCAGCGGCAACAGTTAAATCTATTGGGTGGAGAAATTGGAGGTGTATGGGTGATGGATGTAGCCCCTATTGTAGTGCCCCCGCAGAGCAAGATGATGATATGGTGCATGGCAGCTGTAGGCTCCTGTGGACAAGATTACCAGGCAGTGGTAGAGCCCCTGCCCACGGAGCACTGGCCCACAGTATTGACGGCCAGAGGAGTAGTCGATGTCCGGAAGGGGAGGGTGCCCGTGCGAGTGTTGAATTTGTGGGGAGGAGGTTAAATTGCCCAGGTACGCCACAATTGCCAAGCTGTTCACAGTGAACACAGATTCCATCGATACAGCAAATCCCCCAAACACATCAGACCAGTCCTCCAGTGACAGTTCCCAGGGACAGTTAGAAAAGTGGTGCCAGGAGCTACATGTAGGCACCAACTCTACACCTCCACATCACAAGCAGGGGGTCTACAGGGTAGTACAGGAGTATGAACAAGTCTTTAGCAAGCACCCACTAGATTTTGGGAGGATAAAAGGGTGCAACATCACATACCCACAGGTGCTCATCCACCCATCAAGGAGAGGTACAGGCCCATACCACCTGCCCACTACCAATGTGCAAAGGACATGCTGAAAAACATGAAGGAGGCTGAGGTCATCTGTGATAGCTGCAGCCCCTGGACAGTTCACCTGGTATTGGTACGGAAGAAGGACAGCACTCTAAGGATGTGCGTGGATTACCGGCAAATCAATAGGATCACATATAAGGATGCCTACCCTCTTCCCCGAATTGAAGAGTCCTTGGCTGCCTTGCAATCTGCAAATTACTTCTCCACCCTTGATCTTATTAGTGGATACTGGCAAGTGGCCGTTGCTGAAGAGGACCGTGAGAAGACTGTCTTTGCCACCCCAATGGGATTATGCGAATTCAACAGCATGCCATTCGGGCTGTGCAATGCACCGGGAACATTTCAGAGACTCATGGAGTGCTGCTTGGGCCACTGCAACTTCGAAACTGTCCTGCTTTACTTGGATAACGTCATTATGTATTCCAAAACATATGAAGAGCATCTCGAACATCTGGCAGAAGTGTTTGAAGCCTTATCCAGGTACTGGATGAAGCTAAAACCATCTAAGTGTCACCTGCTGAAACCAAAGGTCCAGTACCTGAGACATGTGGTCAGCGCCGATGGTGTGGCACCAGATCCGGTGAAGATTACGGCTATCCAAAACTGGCCAAGGCCCAATACCGTCAGAGAGATGCGGCAGTTCCTGGGTCTGATGGGGTACTACCGCAGGTTTGTGAAAAGCTACACAAAGATGGCTGCTCCCTTGCAAGATCTCCTGGTTGGGCAACTGAAGCATGGCAAGACTTCTGGCCCTCCATTTACATGGGGAGAGGAACAGGAAGATTCCTTCAGATGGATGAAGTCAGCTCTGACAGGAGATTAGATCCTAGCATGCCCCGACTACGGTCTCCCGTTTGTACTGTACACGGATGCCAGCATTGGGAGGGATTGGGAGCTGTCCTGTCGCAGGTGCAGAAGGGTAAGGAGAAGGTGATTGCCTATGCCAGCAGGAGGCTACGTCCTACAGAAAGAAACCCTGAGAACTACAGTTCTTTCAAGTTGGAATTATTGGCACTCGTCTGGGCTGTAACAGAGAGATTCAAGCACTACCTGGCCTCTGCAAAATATACTGTGTACACGGAAAACAATCCCTTGACCCACCTGGACACGGCGAAGCTTGGAGCACCGGAGCAACGTTGGGTCTCGCGACTGGCGAATTATGACTTCACCATAAAATATAGAGCTGGTCGTAAGAATACCAATGCTGATGCATTGTCCAGAATGCCTTTTGTTTGATGATGGGAGAGATGAAGACGACCTAGAGGAGATTGAATTGCCCGCTTTCCATCGACCTGACAGCCTGGAGAAACCTCCATCTCACAGCAATCAGCAGAAAGCAACCTTCAACCCACTACTCCATCATGGTTGGCATAAAGCGCAAGATAATGACCCTGCAATCAAATTAATCAAAACAATAATGTCCCAAGTTGATTCACACCTGGGACCAGGTGCTTCAGAGGAAGCTAAGAAGTTGTGGAAGGACAGGAGTCGACTGTATCTCCATCGAGGCAAGTTGTACAGAAGTCTCACTAATCCCAAAACGCATGAGAGAGTGTGCCAGATAGTGATACCTAAAACGTATGTACCGGTGGTCCTGGAAGCGTACGACGATGGAGCTGGGCACATTGGATGGAAGAAGTTAGAAATGTTGCTGAAAAGTCGCTTCCAGTGGATTGGGATGAGAGACATCATAGAGGCCTGGTGCAGAAACTATGGTCCTTGCGCCTTGAGGAGGAAAGATAGCACCAGTCAGCGAGTGCAACTCCAACCAATAGTCCCCAAACAGCCCTTGAAAGTTGTAGCTTTGGATCACGTCAAGCTCACCCCAAGCAGGAGTGGTTACACCTATGCACTCACGATGGTGGATCACTATTCCAGATTCCTGGTGGTGGTACCCGTCAAAGATCTAACTGCCAGCACAGCGGCAAAGGCATTCCAAGCACACTTTTGCTGACCGCATGGGTATCCAGACCAAGTCCTCACAGACCAAGGTCCCGCGTTTGAGGCTGAGATCTTCAAAGAATTCTGTAACCTGTACGGATGTAAGAAGATACGCACTACACCCTACCATGCCCAAACAAATGGGATGTGTGAAAAGATGAACCATCTAGTTATCATCCTGCTGAAGACTCTTCCACTTGAGGAGCGGAACTAGTGGCCTGAAAAACTGCCAGATCTCGTTGACATCTACAATAACATTCCTGTGGGCTCCAACAAATGTATGCCCGCTGACCTGATGAGAGCCAGACCTGGGAGACTTCCAGTGGACTTAGAAATGGAAGTTGAACTACCTAAAGCTTACTCGCCCGATGCAGATTGGGACTCAGGTCGCCAGATCCAGTATAAGCAAATCCAAGAATATGTTGAAGAGAATTTGAACCAGAGAAGAGAGAGGCAAGAAAAGAACTTCAACAAGCAGGCAAGAGCTACTCCTTTCTCACCAGGTGAAATGGTATTAAAGAGGAAGAGAAAACTACACAAACTGGATTATCAATGGGAAAAGGAACCCTACATGGTGCAGCCCTCCAACTTTGACAATCGGAAGACTTGCCTTATTAGCAAAGATCAAGGAAGGGCTAAGTCTGCCAACTCCACAGATCACTTAAAGAAGTGTCCAGAACCTTTAAGAGTCCCAGATGAATTCCAGCCCCAACCTCAAGTCGTGGAAAGGAAAAAAAAGACCATCCGTACCATCCTACCCTGTTTCCCCAAAAATAAGACATCCCCTAAAAAAAGACCTAGTAGAGGTTTTGCTGAATTGCTAAATATAAGGCCTCCCCTGAAAGTAAGACCTAGCAAAGTTTTTGTTCGGAAGCATGCCCACCAAACAGAACACAAGGGCATGTTATACATGTAAATAATGGTAGTAACAAGAAATTCTTGCTAGGATTCACAGTTTGCATGTTTATGCTGGTTTGTGATGACCACTACTGTACAGTATATAATAAATGTTCATTTTTTTTGTTCAACAATAAATATGAATTCTTCTTCATGGAAAAATAAGACATCCCCTGAAAATAAGCCCTAGCGCATCTTTGGGAGCAAAAATTAATATAAGACACTGTCTTATTTTTGAGGAAACACGGTAGGTAATTCCCAGAAGATTGGCCTATGCAGAATGGAGCAGTGATAGTCCCTTTGCTAACATTCCCACAACCCGTGGAAGAACCAGAGCAGGAGAGGCTTGTTGACACTGCACCCACTCCCGCACCTAGTGTTACGAACCAGCGCAGCCATAGCCGCAAGCAGCCTGCTGCGGTTCCTGTTGCACCCAGGCGCCGGCTGCCGTTCTTGGCCGTGCCTCGGGTCGTCCAGTTGGCTGCTCCTTCCACCATGTCTAAGTGTGGAGAGGCGGCTAGTGCCCATGCGCGCGCCGATTTACACCAGCCAGTGTCTAAGCCCGGTGTTTTGCCTAGGCAGCATGCTCAGCCTGATTGTGTCATTTCTGAGACTAAGTCCTCAGTTCAGGCTACTGAGCATGCTCCCACAATGAATCCTAACAGCCTCTTTGCACAGGTACTTAGACTTTGTGCTGTGTCTAAGTTCTGTGATGTGCCTACTGAGCATGCTTAGGCAGATAGTCTGATTTCTGAGTGTGTTGTTCAGGCTACTGAGCATGCTCGGGCACTTATTGCATCAGAGGCAAGGTCCAGTAAGGACCTCACTGAGCATGTCCGTGAGGTGGCAGGCCATGATAGGGCAGAGGGTGTCAGGTGTCCTGATGACGTGGCCACTCCGGACTGGCTCGCAGAGTCCCGCCCCTATGATCTGGCACCTCACCATTGGTCGTCAGACGATGACTGGTGAAGTGTTTGGGGTGTGGCTGCCATGAGGTCATCAATGATGTGGCGGTTCTGGAGAGGCCGCTGGTGACGTCGCTGATGATATGCCACTCTGCGATTCGACCTTGGTGGTTCCACTCTGGGTTTGGGGCAGGTCTAGGTTATAAAAGGGGCTGGAGACAAAATGGACTTGTGCAGTCTTCACTTATATTCACTTAGAATTCATGGTGGCATAAGCCTTGTTGGAAGCGGTAGGTAGGGCTCGGTGAACGGTGCCTGTCACGCCAAGAATCGTGGCTCAGCACATGAGGGTCAGGCGCCGTGCTTCCTTGCTACCGTTCCTGTGGTGCAATAGCAGTCCAGTGGCGTTAACTGGGCTGTGGCTGCTGCGTCACCTGTCCAGTTGTGCCTCCTACGCACACGGACAGCATACCTGCTGCGTCACCTGTCTGAGAGTGCCCTCTATGCACACGGACAACGCACCTGTTGCGCCACCTGTTCAGTTGTGCCTCCTACGCGCATGGACAGCATAACTCAGGACCCCTGTGGAGTTAACAGGGTGTTCTAGGATTGGGTGTGTGAACCTATTATCCTCCTTGGCTTCCCAGTCAACGCTACTGGTGTGATCCCTTGGCCTGACGTATCCTCTACACACGTGGCCATTCGAGTAGTGACCAGAAACGCTAATCGAAGGACCACTCAGCCTGTCTTGTCTGACACACATGGCCGACAGGGTGCTGTTGCAGTGGTCTTCTCGGTCAACGCTACCTGGTCACCATCCGGCCTGACGTGTTCCCTGCACACGTGGTCGGGGTTGCTCCAATTCCACCGAAACGCTAACTGGGTTGTCGTCGGGTCTGACGTGTCACTACACACGTGACCAGTTCCCTGGGTTTTCTCAAAGCCATCCCACCTAACCCACAGGGTGCCAGCAGCTCCATTACCATCTGGAGCACGGTGGGCCTCGACTGGCGATTGGGATATATACCCACTGGTCCTAATCTGCCACGAACACGTAAGTCCCTACCAGCAACACCTGTCACTAATGATGAGGAACTCAGACATTGGTCATTAACTTTGGTCAGCGCCCACTGAGATACAAAGAGTAAAGGTAGCGGAACCTGGCTACTTTAATGTTTTAAATTATGTTTATATTGCTGCTACTGTAATGATAATGTGAAATGTTGAAAATGCTGATTTACATGCCCATCAATTACCCATATACTTAACCTGATTTAGAAGTTTATAACGTTTGCACCTGGTGCATGGACAATGTTTTACCCCTCCCCCTTATTATTAAAAATGGACCATGGCTGCAGGACTGGCAGCAGCCAGCACGAACTTGTGCCTATTGTATTTAGTTGCGCCTCGTGCGCCTACCAGAGTCGTCATCTGCACCTCCAGGACTTCAACGCTGTCACCAGGAGCTATTAAGGTGCCTGGAAAAGGGATGCCCACCAGGATTAGAGGTGGGACCAAGGATCCAGGTTGTTTGGGTGCGCGTTGAAGGGAGAGGGACAATGGGAATGGACTTTCGCAGGAAGGGGATGCAGCAGAGCAGGCTGAGCCACCGACTACTGCTACAACCAGTAGCGTTCCCCGTTGTTGCTGTAAATGAACTCTGAGAGCTTGCAACGTTCAAGAATATTGCCTCCCCTGTGTGGGATGAATAATTATGCATAACTTGTTATTCTTTCTTTCAGTTAAAAATACAAAATCTTCTGGTGTCATGTAGCTCATGTAGCTACGTTTAACAAAGGGGGAATGTGATGCCCCTGACTCTATCAGGGTGTTACAGGGAACTGCACTCCTTTCTCTTATGGTGCAGAACTCACCCCCCATGGTTCTGGGATCCTAACTGTTGGTATTGCTTCCATCTTAGCCAGATCTCACACCACACCCTGTCAGGCACACCAGTGGGTGGTCTAGCTGGAACAGGACCACGCGCCTAGGGGTCAGGCAGATTGGTGAGAGGGAGGAAGTGGAGAGCAGAGCGTAGAGTCAGACGAGTAGTAGCCCTCAGAGAGTGAAGAGCTGAGGGAGTTGGAGCTCCCTGTGGGACTTTTGGTTAGGTCGCAGACAGTGGTCTGGGACCTGAGGAGTTGGAGACCCAGTCGCAGGGTATTGGAGAAGGGTGCCCAGACTTAGTTTTGGAGAAAGGACAGCACCGGAAAATCTAGTAACCGGACCGGTACCGAGCACGGCAGGGTACTGGACCCTAGATCAGGGAGTAGCTTCACGCAACCTGGTAATTCACCTGTGGAGGAAAGTCTCTTTATGAACTTTCCCCAAGAGCTCAGAGATCGAAGGCACCAACACAACGAGGGGGATAGGTCTTTCCAGCTTATGCGACCCACTGAAATCCCAAGTGTCAGCCATCGAGAGCACAGCTCCTCTATTTAACTATAGGGAGAGAGACCCTGACAGCTTCAGGCCAAGGGGTCACTCAGAAACGTCTAAACACAAGTGTATGGAGGCAGGCTCCGGACCACTAGCAATACTAACGGGAACGGATTCCCGGACGAGCTCCCCCGAGTGGCAGCGGCACCCAGAGACTTGGTTTACTCCTGTGTCAGAGTCTACTTAATATGAGGATGGGAGTTTCGGTCTAATAGAGCGCTATTAAATGGGCTGCCAGTTTTATAAAATGATTAACTTTAATATTAATATAAGCTCCTGTTATACAACGCGTTTCAGCAAATCCACTGTTGCTTTCCTCAGGTATAGCAGGAGCACTTTCCATACATTACAATTATAGATAAAAAAAACCCCACAAATAAAACATCTGGGTGTGCCACGGATTTTGTCATTAAGTCACTTAACCCTTTAGGAGCTAAAATCTTATAGTAAAACATTAAATAAAGGATATAATAAGAGCCTTATTGGATGAAAAGCTATTATATAAAAACATTAAATAAAACCATTAGATAAGATTACAATTAATATGTTTGAAATATTTAAAATATATGCATTTATGTAGACACTTATAATAAAATCTTTATGGTATAAGATATTTCCTATATTTTATATATATATATATATATATATATATACATATATATATATATATATATATGTATATATATATATATATATATATATATATATAAAAAAAATATAAATATATATATATATATATATATATATATATATATATATACATATTAGATATCAAGATGGGGGTAATAAATGGTTGGTGTAATGGTTAGTGTCATTTTACTGGGGCCCCTATTATGCATAGTATTATAATGTCTTGAGATGCTGTGCAGTGTGTAACCTATTTTTATATTATGTCGGTGATTATTGAGTCTTGAATGCATCTCCTGTATCGTCCGACCTACATACTGAATGCCACATGGGCACTCTATCAAGTAGACTACGTATGTGGATTGACAGTTCAATTTATGTTTTATTGTGAAGGTTTCTCCCGTGGTCCTAGAAGTGAAGGTCCTTGTCCCTTTTGTAATGACATGACAACAGAGGCATTTAGATGTTCGACATGGATAACTCCCCCATAGATTCTGGTTATCCACCCTGATTGTTAATGGTCTTTTAGATATATTGCTGGGTGCAACCATATTGCCTAAACTCTTATTTTTCTTATAAATAATAATAGGTCTATGGGGTAGGTGCACTGATAAAATGGGGTCACCCCTTAGTATAAACCAATATTTGTTTAATATCTTTTCAATAAGCGTTCTCGGTTGACAAAAGGTGGTAACCAAACTCAATATTGTTAGTTTCATTTTTCCATCATTTTCTGTGGTGTTTCTGATTTTGGTACCCGGTAGGGAGCCTGTTATATGGGACGGATGCCTTGAGTGTCCACATGATGTTGGGTTACTGTGGTTCGACGTGGTCGGGATGAGAAAGCAGCCTGTCTCTGATGGAGCACTCCCAGCATTTGTTTTTTCTGTAAAGAATCTAAGTGATCTCTCAGAGGAACCTGTTCCACAGTGGATGGGGCTCTGGCTGCTTCAACAAGATCAGGTAATGGGTCCTCATCCTCCTGACCATCTTCTGAAGCCAGCCGACAGCTTGCTATCATAGGTAATGTCCGATCATGGTACTCCTTAATCATATTCACATGGACAGTCTTTTGTCTTAGACCCTGATCATCTAGAGCAAGAAGGTAATTGGTGTCGTTTAGTTTTCTGAGAACGCCGAAGGGACCCTCCCATGTTGTCTGGAGTTTATTTTGCCGATGGGGAACAATCATTAAGACTTGTTGTCCCTCTACAAATTCTCAATAGCATGCTTTGCGGTCATACCATGTCTTCTGTCTGGTTTGAGCCATCCGCACATGATCCTGAGTAGAGATGAGCAAACCGGTCGCGGTTCGGCTCGAGCTTGGTTCGGCGAACGGAGGTATCGTTCGAGTTCGGTTTGGTGAACCGGTTCGGCGAACCACTCGAACCCCATAGGAAACAATGGGAGGCAATCACAAACACATAAAAACACATTATAAATGTACACATACAGTTAATAAATATTGCCATCCCCGCGATCCGTCCTGCACTCTGTCTCCTGCCGCTATTCCATCCGATGATCGTTGAATCCTCCCGGTAACCAGTACTGCCAGCAGTGATGACAGGACCTATCGTGACGTCAAAATAGCCATGTGACCAGTCACGTGTCTGTTATCTCATTGGCTACAGACTGGTCACATGACTATGACGAGTCATGTAGGACCTGCTAGTGCATCTCTCCAGTACGCGGTGATCGTTTGTGTATCGCCGAGTACCGGGCACATGCTCTGGCACGCGGTCGGGTTCCAGGGTCTGCTTCCCCATTCCGTTATAAACCGGCTGCCACAGCCGGTCGATAACGGAGATCACCGTTGCTATAGCAATGCACCTGTCAGTGGTGACGTCACCGCTCACAAGCAGCAGCTCCTTCTCACTCCCGGAGGGAGAACACTGCACGGGGAATAGCACCGCCTTCTTCCTATGCAGCGCTGCATGTGTTGAAGGAGAAATACAGAAGACCATGGATCGTGGAGGGCTGAGAGTGAGTAATAAACATGGAGTCTCTAATGTGTCTGTGTATTTATTTCTGTTAAAGTATTTTTTCTCTGTGTGGTGTCTTTTTTTAACCCTTTATTGGAGATTCTTAATGGCCGGGTCAAACTTGCCTGACATTAAGAATCTCTGGCTTAATACTAGCAAGTAAAACAAAGCCAGAATTAACCCTTATTACCCAGCAAGCCACCGTCACCAGGGCTGTTGGAAGAGTTGGATACTATGCCAGATGATGGCGCTTCTATGAATGCGCCATTTTCTGGGGCGGCTGCGGATTGCAATTCGCAGCAGAGGGGCCCAGAAAGGTCGGGCTATCCTGTGCTGTGGATTCCAATCTCCAGCTGCCTAGCTGTTCCTGGCTGGACACAAAAATATGGCGAAGCCCACGTCATTTGTTTTTTAATTATTTCATGAAATAAGTGAAATAATTAAAAAAAGGGCTTCCCTATATTTTTAGTTCCCAGTCGGGTACAAATAGGCAGCTGGGGGTTGGGGGAAGCCCGTAGCTGCCTGCTGTACCTGGCTAGCATACAAAAATATGGCGACGCCCACGTCACTTTTTTGGTGAGCAAAAAACTCCTGCATACAGTCCTGGATGGAGTATGCTGAGCCTTGTATTTCTGCAGCTGCTGTCTGCTCTCCTGCATACACTAGTGAATGGAGCATTGTGAGCCTTGCCGTTCTGCAGCTGCTGTCTGCTCTCCTGCATACACTAGTGAATTGAGCATGCTGAGCCTTGTCGTTCTGCAGCTGCTGTCTGCTCTCCTCCATACAGACAGACAGCAGCTGCAGAACTACAAGGCTCAGCATACTCCATCCAGGACTGAGTTTTTTGCCCCCTAAAAAAAAGACGTGGGCTTCGCCATATTTTTGTATGCTAGCCAGGTACAGCAGGCAGCTACGGGCTGCCCCCAACCCCCAGCTGTCTATTTGTACCCGGCTGGGAACCAAAAATATAGGGAAGCCCTTTTTTATTATTTCATGAATTTCATGAAATAATTAGAAAACAAATGACGTGGGCTTCGCCATATTTTTGTGTCCAGCCAGGTACAACTAGGCAGCTGGGGATTGGAATCCGCAGCACTGGTTGGCCTGAGCTTTCTGGCCCCTCTGCTGCGAATTCCAATCCGCAGCAGCCCCAGAAAATGGTGCTTTCATAGAAGCGCCATCTTCTGGCGCTGTATCCAACTCTTCCAGCTGCCCTGGTGACGGGCGGTTCGCTGGGTAATAATGGGGTTAGGGCTAGTTGTATATTATCAACTGAAATCATTATTACCCAGCAAGCCACCGACATCAGGGCAGCTGGAAGAGTTGGATACAGCGGCAGATGATGGCGCTTCTATGAGAGCGCTATTTTCTGGGGCGGCTGCGGACTGCAATTCGCAGAAGAGGGAGCCCAGAAACCTAGGGCCAACCTGTGCTGTGGATTCCAATCCCCAGCTGCCTAGTTGTACCCGGCTGGACACAAAAATGGGGCGAAGCTCACGTCGGTTTTTTTTTAATTATTTCATGAAATTCATGAAATAATTAAAAAAAGGGCTTCCTTATATTTTTAGTTCACAGCCAGGTACAAATAGGCAGCTGGGGGTTGGGGGCAGCCCATACCTGCCTGCTGTACCTGGCTAGCATACAAAAATATGGCGAATCACACGTCATTTTTTTTTTTTTTTTAGTTTTTTGGGAAAAAAAATTAAAAATGCTTCCCTGGATTTTCCATTGCCAGTGAAGGTAACACCAAGCAGTGAGGGTTAGCAGCCAGTAGCTGCTTGGATTACCCTTATCTAGTAATACAAAAAATGCAGCGGAAGCCCATATATATATTTTTTTATTATTTATTTAAATAACTAAAAAAAAATGGGCTTCCCTGTATTTTGATTGCCTGACATTACAGTGCTGTAAAAATAAATCATTAAAAAAATGACGTAGCGCCCCGCGGTATTTTTGATTCTCAGTGCAGTTAAAGCAGACAGCTACGGGTTGCCACCCCCATCTGCCTGGCGTTACCTTGGCTGGCAATCAAAATACAGGGAAGCCCATTAATTCTTTTTATTTAAAAAAATAGTTAAAAAAAAAATGACGTGGGGTCCCACCATTTTTGATAGCCAGCTAGGGTAAAGCAGACTGCTGTAGCCTGAAAACCACAGCTGGCAGCTTTACCGTGGTTGGGGATCCAATGTGGAGGTCACCCCAGGCTCTTTTTTATAAATTTTATAAATAATTATAATTACAAAAATAGTAGGGTCCCCCCCAAATTGGATCACCAGCCAAGGTAAAGCGGACATCTGTGGTCTGGTATTCTCAGGGTGGAAAGGTCCATAGTTATTGGTCCTTCACAGCCTAAAAATAGCAGGCCGCAGGCGCCCCAGAAGTGGCGCATCCACTAGATGCATCAATCCTGGCACTTCACCCCAGCTCATCCCGTGCCCTGGTGCAGTGGCAAACGGGGTAATAAATGGGGTTGATACTAGCTGTAAGGTCACCTGACATCAAGCCCAGCAGTTTGTAATGTCATGGCGTCAGATACCCGACATAACAAATTGTCAGTTCTAACAAAAAAAATAGACAAAAAACAATGTATTTGAAAAAACACTCCCCAAAACATTCCCTCTTTCACCAATTTATTGTAAGGAAAAAAAATAAGGGGGTCCCACGATGACTCTGGACCGTCTAGAATATGGGGGGACACGCTCAGGGAACATATCCCCCATTTTCTAGGAGTGCAGACCCTATGTGTGAGAAGTTTGGGTGCAATGAATCTGCACCCACTCTCCCTGGGTCCACAGCAGCAGAGTCCATGTCGTAAGTGTTGCTACCAAAGCTGCAATGCCCTGCTCATGAGGTAAGGGCTTGCCTAATCAGGAGAACTATTCTACATTTCCAAATATTGGTATTTGCTGATATTATTGCTATTCCACCTACTATATATTGGGGATAGGATCTTGGAGATGGAATACCCCTTTAAGTCCAGTTATCCAGCTGAATGAATACTAAACAACAGAGCTCGCTATTTAGACATGTTTTCTTGTGGCGTATAATGGACTTTCATGTTTGGTAGTCGTTCAGCAGGGCAACTATAAAATTAAATACCTCCATTTGGAAATGTAGTATAGCTCTCCTGATCAACTATGTTCCTTACCTCATGAGCAGGGCATTGCAGTAGCTTACAGATGCATGGTTACCGCCACTCACTGTGTCTGAACACAGGAAGCTGAGCTGACAGCCGCTCTGTGCATTTGGCAGCGTCTATTGTGAAGGAGGGGCCGTGGGGGATCAACGCTGCACAGGTACCATGGGACACCGGGGAACACCGATGGGTTTATTGGGTTTTTCTTGTTTTTTTGGGGGGTTTTTTGGGTTTTTGCACCCGGTTCGGACATAGAGTGGAGTTCCAAACGTTGTTTCTTGTTTGTTGGTGGTTTTTCGTTTGTGAGCCCTCCCCATGCACACCTATTGCCAATCCACATCGTATATATAGTTTAACCTAAGTCCAATTACTATACACACTTCAGTTACACTGAACCAACACTACTTGGTACCGTTTTACTGGCCAAGAAAGAAGTGAATCAATATGATTTTCTATCAATTATTTATTTTATTATCAATAATTCAAAACATTATAATATCAAAACAAGAGAGCCGCCAGGGGGACACATGGTTCCAGAATATAAATGAATAAACATCCTGCTCTTTATGTCACTATATAGTGTCCGTACTGTATATAGTGATAACAATATTGAATATCGAATATTGGATTTATACCGTCACCTATTTTGTTATCATGCTGTGCTGCAAACTATAGGCAAGATAAACATCCTACTCGTCATGGCACTGTACAATATCCACACCCCATGTAGGGATATCAATGTTGAATACTAAATCATACCATTAACCATTCTGCTGCCGTGCTGCGTCTCACAAAACGGGACATAAGGTCTATTTGTTATTATGACTACTTAAACAGTGGATATAATTTCAAATTCCGGGAGAGTATATAAGTCCCTTTATCCACTATTCCACCAAAAGATTTTTTTCTCTAGGCCCTATGAATATTCCCATCATATAAAACACACCACGGCAAACGGAATAGGTTCCATCTAATCAAATAGGCATGAACACAGCACCAATCATTAAATGTTAGATTGCAAACAGTTGTTACTATAGGTGAACATCCTACTCACTTTGGCACTACACAGCATCAATACCATGTATAGGCATGTCAATATTAAGTTTTACCATTAGATACAACACAGCACCGATCATTAGATATAGATTACAAACAGTTGTTACCGTCAGAAGCAGCGTTTACTTACATTAAACAATATGTTGTCTGGCCATGCGCCCCTCCACCCTTAACGCACGTTTCGCCTCAAGCTTTGTCAAAAGAGGGCGTGTCTAGGTGGGGAAACCTCCGTGCTTATATATTAACATCCCCCCAATTAAGGGTGGGTTAATGGTTTTAAGTGTTTAGTGGTAGTAATGGATTTTAATTTTCATTTTGATTCATCCCAGCCAAGGTATTGATGCCAATTGTTGTACCTGATTTCGATGATGGAGGCAGGATGACATATATGTGGATCCTTGATATATTGGATGCAGTGTGAGATGCTACAACTATGGATCCAAGAAGAAAACAGAAGAAGTATCCAGTGAGGATGTATGCTGCATATGGATCGGGAATGATTAGTGACTAATATATATTCTTGATGTCTGTCCTGATATATGTGAATAAAAGATTTTATGATAATTGCTTTGGGGGACTACCGATGCAGTACTGATGGCTCCCCAGATTTAGTGGGGGTCAATATCAGGTCTGTATCGATTATCCTCACGTGATATGGTAGAATGTGGGTGGGCATCTGAACATCCTAGTATATGCATAATTGCTATATAGTATTTACTATATGGGTGAGCACTTGTGATATTTATAGTATGGCATTTTGCATTTGTATTTGGGTGTTTTTTGGTATATGCACGCTTTCTATTCTGTATACAGATGTATGTGGGGAGCGCCGATGCAGATCTGATGGTTTTCCGGATATGGGATATGTAACATCGGCTGTCCCCTTATAGTATAATGAAATGTAATAATATAATATGTTTGCATATGTCTGTATCCCTGTTTGAATACATGCACGCCTCACCCTCTCTTTCTTTCTGTTTATATGTGAATGTTATGTCTAGATGCGGCATCACTACTGGTTGTGCGCATGCTCTGTTGTCCGGCTCCTTAGACTTCCGAACGCATGCGCAGTGAGTACCCAAGAACGTGATGACATTTGCGGGTCGGCGCGCGCAGTCCGGAAGTCTGTGTATAATGAGGAGGCGGCGACATCGTCATGCGCCGGCATATACCGGAAGTAGATCACGCTACGTAATGATGACGGTACAACGAGGCACAATCATTGGGGGGATGTTAATATATAAGCACGGAAGTTTCCCCACCTAGACACGCCCTCTTTTGACAAAGCTTGAGGCGAAACATGCGTTAAGGGTGGAGGGGCGCATGGCCAGACAACATATTGTTTAATGTAAGTAAACGCTGCTTCTGACGGTAACAACTGTTTGTAATCTATATCTAATGATCGGTGCTGTGTTGTATCTAATGGTAAAACTTAATATTGACATGCCTATACATGGTATTGATGCTGTGTAGTGCCAAAGTGAGTAGGATGTTCACCTATAGTAACAACTGTTTGCAATCTAACATTTAATGATTGGTGCTGTGTTCATGCCTATTTGATTAGATGGAACCTATTCCGTTTGCCGTGGTGTGTTTTATATGATGGGAATATTCATAGGGCCTAGAGAAAAAAATCTTTTGGTGGAATAGTGGATAAAGGGACTTATATACTCTCCCGGAATTTGAAATTATATCCACTGTTTAAGTAGTCATAATAACAAATAGACCTTATGTCCCGTTTTGTGAGACGCAGCACGGCAGCAGAATGGTTAATGGTATGATTTAGTATTCAACATTGATATCCCTACATGGGGTGTGGATATTGTACAGTGCCATGACGAGTAGGATGTTTATCTTGCCTATAGTTTGCAGCACAGCATGATAACAAAATAGGTGACGGTATAAATCCAATATTCGATATTCAATATTGTTATCACTATATACAGTACGGACACTATATAGTGACATAAAGAGCAGGATGTTTATTCATTTATATTCTGGAACCATGTGTCCCCCTGGCGGCTCTCTTGTTTTGATATTATAATGTTTTGAATTATTGATAATAAAATAAATAATTGATAGAAAATCATATTGATTCACTTCTTTCTTGGCCAGTAAAACGGTACCAAGTAGTGTTGGTTCAGTGTAACTGAAGTGTGTATAGTAATTGGACTTAGGTTAAACTAATTATTGTTTCTGTTTTAAAAAACAGTGTGTCCAAAGTTTTCATTATAATGGATTTTAAGGCCAAAGAGACACTTTGGCTATCCAAGGCGACTGAATTATTTAAACAGGGAGCCCCTTCTGTCAGCATGGAAAAAACCGCAGACAATAAGGAGTGTATGAGACAACATAAGAATTTGCTGCATAAAAAAGTTAAATTATGGTGGAACAAAACGTCATTAACCAACTATCATTCCCAGAAAATTATTCCACGGGGTCTCAGGATACAGGTGAATCCGTCATTTGATTTGCATAATGAGACTCTGATTGAGAGATGGAAAAAGGCTGCTGAAACCTGCTCCCTGGAATTTATCCAGATAATTATTGACAACAATCTCCTATCGTTGAAAAAGATCGATGAGGAGATAGAGGTTCTGATGGAATCGATTAAAAAAGATATGGCTCTTGACCAACTCAACAAATATATGAATGAAGTGGAAAAAGAACTTGATAAATGGGAGCAGGAGATAAGCCAAAATAAAATGAAAAAATATCAAAGAGATCTAGGTGACTTTGAGAACAACAAAATTTACAAGTGGCAACTAAAAGGGAATATGCCACAAAAAGTAAGATCACAGAAAAACCAATCTGGGAATGATGGCGGTAATATATCTGTATCAGACAGTTATGCATCCTCCAGCGATATGGAGGATGGTGGTGATATCTTTCAGAGAACACGGGCCAGAAATAGAGGTGGAAACAAGTACCATGAGATCTTCAAGAACCCTAATGACCAACATAAGAAAAAAGATCAATATAAGGTAATTAACCTTTCTAAACATAATTTAACTAGGATACAGTTGGATGTTTTGGAAAGAGGTCTTACCTTTTCTCCCTCTCAGCCTCTGGACAAATTTGTTGCTGTAAAAGATATACACCTATTTTCACGGAAGTTAATTCTCCGCCGCTTACATTCTAAATCTAGCGGGGGTGAAGCATTCAATACAGAGGCTGAGAGGGAAGCTTTAGAAGCATTGGAATCTCTGGCCTCAGAGAGTGAGGTTGGTACTGTTAAATTTCCGATACATTTGTGGGGTAAGTCTAAGAGTTTTCCTCCTCTTTCCTTATCTCCAGCGGTGGAAATATTCACCAAACTTGTCATCAATGACATTGAGCAGATGCCTCTAAAGAATTTTTCATTAAAATCCAATTTGACATCTGAAGAAAGGAAGGCGTTGAAGGACCTGGGCCAGCTACGAGGGGTTTTATTTAAACCCGCAGATAAAGGCGGTAATCTCGTAGTTTGGCCCAGGGACCTTTATGAGAAACAGGCATATAGTTTGCTGAATGACACCAAGTACTATAGGACTTTACCTAATAATCCCACGACTCAATACCAGGGCAAATTGGTTGACATCTTAGAAAAAGCCTTTGATGAGGGTTTGATACCAAAAAAATTTTTGGAGGCTGTCAAGAAACTACATCCACGTTTACCCACCATGTATCTTATTCCCAAGATACACAAGAACCCGAATGACCCACCGGGAAGACCAATTATATCAGGCAATGGTAGCCTTTGTGAACTGGTCTCCGTCACCATTGATCATTTCCTCAAGCCCATTGTGGCCACTCTGCCTTCATATATAAAGGATACCACCTCGGCTCTTCAGAGGATTGGTAATTTACATGCAGAGGAGGGAATGATCATGGTGACGGCCGATGTCGAATCGTTGTACACCTCGATTCGACATAAGGACGGCCTTAAAGCAGTAGAGTGGTTTCTTTATACGAGCAGTCTTGACGCATCCACTGCTGAACTACTTCTGACACTGCTGGAGTTTGTTTTATGTCATAATTTTTTTACATTTAATAAAAAAGTTTTTTTGCAGCTACAAGGTACTGCGATGGGGGCCTCATGTGCCCCCTCGTATGCTAATTTATTTTTGGGCTTTTGGGAGAGACAAATTTTTTTGGGTGATGATTTGCCAGCGGTGTCGAAGGTTCAGGAGTGGATGCGTTACATAGACGACGTGTGGTTCTTGTGGAGGGGCACTAGCCAGGAGTTGGACAGATTCATGGTGGGTTTGAATACGAATGAGCTAAATATCAAACTGACTTACAAATGGGGAATTCAGTTGGAGTTTCTTGACATCCTGATTAGTATCAGCGGAAATGGAGACATTACCACAGACATGTACCGCAAACCTACGGCTACAAACTCCCTGCTTCATGCGTCCTCATCACATCTGCCCGCAACCATACGGAGCATACCCGGGGGCCAATTTTTAAGAGCCAGAAGATTGTGTTCCACGATGGATAACTTCAAAAAGCAGGCGGGGGACATAGCACGTAGGTTTGCGGAACGTGGGTACAGCCATCGCAACATCAAAAGTGGGTATGGGAAGGCTCTTAGAAGTAATAGAGAGGAGTTGTTATACGGTAGCCGTGTTCAAAACAAAAACAAAAACAAAATTGCAGAGGGTACAACTCGTATCATCACAACATATAACTCAAGATGGTGCGAACTTAAATCTATTATAAACAAACACTGGAATGTGCTTATGATGGATCCCATTTTGAAAAAGGAGTTGTCAGAGACACCACAGATGGTGGCAAGACGGTCGCGTAATTTACGCGACATTCTTGTCCACAGCCATTACAAAACTGATCTGGATAAAAAATCTTTCATAGGTGGCCCTCTGTATGGGTTCTATCCGTGTGGCCTGTGTAAGGCGTGCGGCAATTGTGTGAAGACTAAGACCTTTAAAAATCATGACGGATCTAGAACGTATGAAATACGGAAGACTTTGAATTGTTCATCGAGTGGTATTATATATCAGGCTGAATGTCCGTGTGCGAAGATTTATATAGGTTTAACTATACGAGAATTCAAAGTGCGAGCCCTTGAACATCTGAAGGACATTCGCAATGCACAGACAGCCAAAGATGTATCCACTCTGAAAACTTTGCCGCGCCACTTTCACAGGTTTCACGGATGCAGCCCCAGAGGGCTAAAATTTCGAGTAATTGATCAGGTCAGTTTGGGTCCGAGGGGTGGTGATTTAGGCCTTGCCTTAGCAAGGCTTGAATGTAAATGGATATATCGGTTGGGTTCCATGGCCCCACAAGGACTAAACGAAAGTAATGGTTTTAGTTCATTCCTGTAATGGATGATTCCGTCATTTGACTGCCACGTCTATGACAATGAGGGTGATAGCCAGTTGGAGGTTTAAATAGAAAAATATGGGTAGGAGGTTGTCTCATCTACTTTCGGGTGCAATATAGGCACAGGTATAGATATATTGCAGTTTTGGAAACCATAAACAGCAAAAAATTTTGGAAGGTTTAGTTGTCTAGCCATATTGGTTAAATGAAGTATGAATAGTCCGGTTGTCTTCGGTGGTTTTTAAGGGTGGGTTAATGGTTTTAAGTGTTTAGTGGTAGTAATGGATTTTAATTTTCATTTTGATTCATCCCAGCCAAGGTATTGATGCCAATTGTTGTACCTGATTTCGATGATGGAGGCAGGATGACATATATGTGGATCCTTGATATATTGGATGCAGTGTGAGATGCTACAACTATGGATCCAAGAAGAAAACAGAAGAAGTATCCAGTGAGGATGTATGCTGCATATGGATCGGGAATGATTAGTGACTAATATATATTCTTGATGTCTGTCCTGATATATGTGAATAAAAGATTTTATGATAATTGCTTTGGGGGACTACCGATGCAGTACTGATGGCTCCCCAGATTTAGTGGGGGTCAATATCAGGTCTGTATCGATTATCCTCACGTGATATGGTAGAATGTGGGTGGGCATCTGAACATCCTAGTATATGCATAATTGCTATATAGTATTTACTATATGGGTGAGCACTTGTGATATTTATAGTATGGCATTTTGCATTTGTATTTGGGTGTTTTTTGGTATATGCACGCTTTCTATTCTGTATACAGATGTATGTGGGGAGCGCCGATGCAGATCTGATGGTTTTCCGGATATGGGATATGTAACATCGGCTGTCCCCTTATAGTATAATGAAATGTAATAATATAATATGTTTGCATATGTCTGTATCCCTGTTTGAATGCATGCACGCCTCACCCTCTCTTTCTTTCTGTTTATATGTGAATGTTATGTCTAGATGCGGCATCACTACTGGTTGTGCGCATGCTCTGTTGTCCGGCTCCTTAGACTTCCGAACGCATGCGCAGTGAGTACCCAAGAACGTGATGACGTTTGCGGGTCGGCGCGCGCAGTCCGGAAGTCTGTGTATAATGAGGAGGCGGCGACATCGTCATGCGCCGGCATATACCGGAAGTAGATCACGCTACGTAATGATGACGGTACAACGAGGCACAATCATTGGGGGGATGTTAATATATAAGCACGGAAGTTTCCCCACCTAGACACGCCCTCTTTTGACAAAGCTTGAGGCGAAACGTGCGTTAAGGGTGGAGGGGCGCATGGCCAGACAACATATTGTTTAATGTAAGTAAACGCTGCTTCTGACGGTAACAACTGTTTGTAATCTATATCTAATGATCGGTGCTGTGTTGTATCTAATGGTAAAACTTAATATTGACATGCCTATACATGGTATTGATGCTGTGTAGTGCCAAAGTGAGTAGGATGTTCACCTATAGTAACAACTGTTTGCAATCTAACATTTAATGATTGGTGCTGTGTTCATGCCTATTTGATTAGATGGAACCTATTCCGTTTGCCGTGGTGTGTTTTATATGATGGGAATATTCATAGGGCCTAGAGAAAAAAATCTTTTGGTGGAATAGTGGATAAAGGGACTTATATACTCTCCCGGAATTTGAAATTATATCCACTGTTTAAGTAGTCATAATAACAAATAGACCTTATGTCCCGTTTTGTGAGACGCAGCACGGCAGCAGAATGGTTAATGGTATGATTTAGTATTCAACATTGATATCCCTACATGGGGTGTGGATATTGTACAGTGCCATGACGAGTAGGATGTTTATCTTGCCTATAGTTTGCAGCACAGCATGATAACAAAATAGGTGACGGTATAAATCCAATATTCGATATTCAATATTGTTATCACTATATACAGTACGGACACTATATAGTGACATAAAGAGCAGGATGTTTATTCATTTATATTCTGGAACCATGTGTCCCCCTGGCGGCTCTCTTGTTTTGATATTATAATGTTTTGAATTATTGATAATAAAATAAATAATTGATAGAAAATCATATTGATTCACTTCTTTCTTGGCCAGTAAAACGGTACCAAGTAGTGTTGGTTCACATCGTATATATAGCCTAGGTCTCAGGTTCCCTATTGCATTGATCAATTCAGTAGCTGGGTTTCTCTTTATTCGTATATTCGTGGCGGTGGTGCGGGTTCCATTTTTCGCATTTCATTCTTGCATATGGCTATTGAATTTTTCATGTCAGTATTCACACAGCAGTTTCTGCTATTCCATGTATTCCCCTTGCATGGTCACTGGTGTGCATGCCTTATCTCCCCATGGTGATGTTTTTTTTTTGGGGGGGGTTTTTTGGGGTTTTTTTTGGGAGTTTTTTGGGGGTTTTTTGGGTTTTTTTGGGGGTTTTTGCACCCGGTTCGGACATAGAGTGGAGTTCCAAATGTTGTTTCTTGTTTGTTGGTGGTTTTTCGTTTGTGAGCCCTCCCCATGCACACCTATTGCCAATCCACATCGTATATATAGCCTGGGTCTCAGCTTCCCATACACGGTAAGTTTTTTAACTGCATGAGAGGACACACAGGCTAGGGACCCCGGCGTGGAGAGATGCTTTGGCGTAGTGTTGGGGCTCTATTGCATTGATCAATTCAGTAGCTGGGTTTCTCATTATTCGTATATTCGTGGCGGTGGTGCGGGTTCCATTTTTCGCATTTCATTCTTGCATATGGCTATTGAATTTTTCATGTCAGTATTCACACAGCAGTTTCTGCTATTCCATGTATTCCCCTTGCATGGTCACTGGTGTGCATGCCTTATCTCCCCATGGTGGGGTTTATTGGGGGTGACCTGGCAGGGCCTGGGGAGGAGTTTTCTGTCGCATGTGTCATGGCACATGCGACAGAAATTAGAGGAGTAGGGTGAATGTCGCCAGCCATCTTGGATTTCCAAGAGGGGGTCGGGGGGCACTTTGGTGACAGCGGGGGACCGGAGGGGAGCGGGGAGTAGATTTATCTCCCATCTGACATGTTTGTTCATGCCAAATGGGAGATAAATAAATTTCTACCGGCGCTGTCATTTACTGTAACGTGATCATCGGTATACGGTGTATACCGGTGATCACGTGAGCGGGGACTGGAAAAACCGGCCTGAATCATGATCTTCAGGGTCTCAGCTACCCCTGAAACCCCGGGGATTTCCAGACGCTGGGGGGCACTATTCACTTATTTATGCCTGCTGTTTATAAACGGCAGATCAGAATAAGGCTACATTCACACGACCGATCTGTTTTTGCGGTCCTCAAAAAACGGTCCTTTTTTTTCACGGGTGCATCCGTGTGGCATCCGTTTCCGTTCCGTATACGGTTCGTATGTCATCCGTTTGTCATCCGTGTGCCTTCTGTTTGTTTTTTTTTGCGTACTGCAAAAAAACTGAAGGATGGAAAATACATAAATTTACCCAGGATCCATAGCTTCAACCTACATGTTCACTCCAGTGCCATTTTCTACTTCTTTTCACAGCGTAGAGTGCTCTGGTGATTTTCCTGTGCCTGTACACTTCATATCAGTCTTTTCTGTCATTATAATGGCAGAAAGACACATAATGTCCCACTCTCCTGCATTTTGTAATTTTGCACCCTTTGGTGCCTTTTTTGTGGCACTATGGGGTGCTTAGCCTTGTATTTACCCAAAAAAATAAATAAATTTTAAAAAAAAAATGACGTGGGGTTCCCACTATTTTTGTAGCCAGCTAGGGTAAAGAAGACGGCTGCAGCCTGCAGACCACAGTTGGCAGCTTCACCTTGGCTGGTAATCTAAAACTGAGGGCACCCCACGCTGTTATTTTAAATGAAATAAATAATTTTAAAAAAAAACACGTGGGGGTCCCCCGAAAATTGGGGCCAAAGTAAAGCGGACAGCTGGGGTCTGTTATTCTCAGACTAGGGAGGTCCATAGTTATTGAACTCTCCCCAGCCTAAAAATAGCAGGCCGCAGCCGCCCCAGAAGTGGAGCATCCATTAGACGTGCCAATCCTGGTGCTTCGCCCCAGCTCATCCAGTGCCCTGGTGCGGTGGCAAACGGGGTAATATATGGGGTTAATACCAGATGTGTAATGTCACCTGGCATCAAGCCCTGGGGTTTGTGAGGTCAGGCTTCTATCAGATACCCGACATCACCAACCCAGTCAGTAATAAAAAAAAATAGAGGACAAACATTCTTATTTGAAAAAACACTGCTCAAAACATTCCCTATTTCACCAATTTATTAGAAAGAAAAACAAATCCAGGTCTGCTGTAATCCAAGCGGTTCCCGTGACGATCCATATCATAGTCACTGTCCCAGTCAAAGAAGAACAGAATGTTCCCCAGTGGCTGGGAGAGAAATGCAGTGACCTGAGCTAACATCAATAGGTCAGCCCAGGTCACTGCAGGGCATAACAAGTGCTGCTGTCAGGAGCAAGGTACATTACCTGTTGTGACAATCTCCTGCACTGCTGACAGCAGACCTGTCACTGACTTCAATGACCGCCGCCTTCACAGCCAAGTATCGCGGGAGCCTGTGACTAGAGATGAGCGAACCGGTCGTGGTTCGGCTCGAGTTCGGTTCGCCGAACGGAGGTCCCGTTCGAGTTTGGTTCGTCGAACGTTCGACGAACCGAACTCGAACTGCATAGGAAACAATGGCAGGCATTCACAAACACATAAAAACACCTAGAAAACACCTTCAAAGGTGTCCAAAAGGTGACAAACAACTCACAGCACAACACAAACACATGGGAAAGTGACAAGGACATATACTCATGCGAAAACAAAAGAGCTGGACAAGGAAAAAGAGGAGGACACACAGATATATGAGTTTATGCAAGGAAACGTCGATGCCATTACTGTGCAACTTGAGCCCTGCTCATTTTAGGCTTCCAATCTGGATAAATTGACTGAGCTTGCCACGTACACCTTGGGGATCTTGTCGTGTCCTGCAGCTAGCATTCTCTCGGAACCTGTCTTCAGTGCTGCTGGGGGTCTGCTGGCAGATAAGCACATGTGTCTGTCCACTGACAATGTGGACATGGCTCTCAGAGGACTTTTCTTCCCCTGGGTCAGCCAGGGGAGGCGAAAGGCACGCGTATTTTTGAGAGTGCTTCATGCAAAGCATCTTTTCCTTTTTCAAAAGGGGGGTCAACTGATGCCAGTCAAGTGGGGTGTGTGTGGCCCAATTAGTGGAAACGAGGGAGACTGTGGTTGGAGTCCCCTCGCTTTTGAAAAAAAACCAAGATGAACAAGTCATGGCTCTCAGAGGACTTTTCTTCCCCTGAGTCATCCAGGGGACATGAAAGGCATGCGTATTTTTGAGAGTGCTTCATGCAAAGCATCTTTTTCATTTTGAAAAGGGGGATCAAGTGATGCCAGTCAAGTGGGGTGTGTGTGGCCCAATTAGCGGAAACGAGGGAGACTGTGGTTGGAGTCCCCTCGCTTTTGAAAAAAAACCAAGATGAACAAGTCATGGCTCTCAGAGGACTTTTCTTCCCCTGGGTCATCCAGGGGACGTGAAAGGCACGCGTATTTTTGAGAGTGCTTCATGCAAAGCATCTTTTTCATTTTGAAAAAGGGGGATCAAGTGATGCCAGTCAAGTGAGGTGTGTGTGGCCCAATTAGTGGAAACAAGGGAGACTGTGGTTGGAGTCCCCTCGCTTTTCAAAAAAGAACCAAGATGAACAAGTCATGGCTCTCAGAGGACTTTTTTTCCTCTGGGTCATCCAGGGGACGTGAAAGGCACGCGTATTTTTGAGAGTGCTTCATGCAAAGCATCTTTTTCATTTTGAAAAGGGGGGTCAAGTGATGCCAGTCAAGTGGGGTGTGTGTGGCCCAATTAGTGGAAACGAGGGAGACTGTGGTTGGAGTCCCCTCGCTTTTGAAAAAAGAACCAAGATGAACAAGTCATGGCTCTCAGAGGACTTTTCTTCCTCTGGGTCATCTAGGGGACGTGAAAGGCATGCGTATTTTTGAGAGTGCTTCATGCAAAGCATCTTTTTCATTTTGAAAAAGGGGATCAAGTGATGCCAGTCAAGTGGGGTGTGTGTGGCCCAATTAGTGGAAACGAGGGAGACTGTGGTTGGAGTCCCCTCGCTGTGTTTTACATGATTTTCGAAGGGCATGACATGACTAAGAGGTTGAGTTTCATCATCTGCAACTTGTTGGCAACAGAAAGGCTGCCTTTACACCCTTTTGAGACCGAGGATTTTCGAAACCTTATGCCCATTGCAGTGCCCCAAGAGCCGATGGCCAGTCGTCACTCCTTCTCCAAGAAAGGCATGCCCGCGCTACCACAGCAGGTTGCACACAACCTCACCGATTCCTTGAGAAACTCTGTGTGTGACAGGGTGCATTTCACCACAGATATTTGGACCAGTAAGCATGGACAGGGGAGTTACATGTTGCTGACTGGGCACTGGGTAACTATGGTGAGAGATGGAGAAGGGTTTGCTGTCCCCACGACTTGTGTGATAATCCTTCCTCTGTATGTACAAGTTCCTCCACTGCTTCTGCCTCCTCAACCTCGTGTGGGTCCTCCACCTCGGCCCAAACCCTGTGTGGTCAGTCCACCCTTCCTTGTAACTGCGCCCAAGGAATCCCACACACCTCCTTACTATGCTGGCAGCAGAGCTCAAGGCCATCAGGCGGTCAAATGTTTACTTTGAAATGTAGGGGAAATGTGAGACACCGCTGAGGAATTGTGGACGGTTAGCTCTGGAGAGTGAGACCGAGTTTCATCAATGGTTGTCTCCACTCAACCAGCAGCCAGGGAAGGTCGGGTGCGACAATGATGCAAACCAGTCTGCGACCCTTCTTCAGGGCAATGTGACACACGTGCCTTGTATGGCTCACGTGTTGAACCTGGTTGTCCAGCAATTTTTAAAACACTATCCCGGCCTACATGGCCTTCTGACCAGGGCACGGTGTAACGCTTGCCTGGATCGACACACTCAGATGGGCTGTAAAGGATAGGCTAGAGGGAAGCCACTCACCAAGCTGGACACCCAGTACCCTGAAACCCTTTAACCCCTATACACTGATTTGGAATTACACAGGGCCCAAGTTGATCAATACCTGTGGAAGGCTGCAGTTCCAGAGAATAAGAGAAACCAAGGAAAAAAATTGTGAAAACATACCCTGCTGTAACTAAATAAAAGCAACAGGACACACACAGTCAGGGGGATTCACAGAATGAAATGTCCAGCTCGCTGAGAAGGGGGCCACTCCCTGTTTGTACTGAATAAAAAAAAAAAACTACATAAAAACAAAAAAGATGGTATACATGGAACTTGTGAGACCATGTTCACACTGGCCATGAGACTAAGAGAAACCAAGGAAAAAAATTGTGAAAACATACCCGGTCGCTCTCAGCCCTTAGCCACATTGAGGCCTATTTTAGACCCATGGTAAGGTTTTAATATTAGAGAGTGTAGGTACTATCCCAACTGGGTACACCTTGACGTTTGGTGGGATAGCTTTATGCTTTTTTTGATCAAAAACAGTGTTTACTAAGTACCCTATGTTTATATGCACTATGCTTTTATTTAGTTACAGCAGGGTATGTTTTCACAATTTTTTTCCTTGGTTTCTCTTAGTCTCATGGCCAGTGTGAACATGGTCTCACAAGTTCCATGTATACCATCTCATACTCCGGCTCACTTTTTTGTTTTTATGTAGTTTTTTTTGTATTCAGTACAAACAGGGAGTGGCCCCCTTCTCAGCGAGCTGGACATTTCATTCTGTGAATCCCCCTGACTGTGTGTGTCCTGTTGGGACCCGGTCGCTCTCAGCCCTTAGCCATATTGAGGCCTATTTTAGACCCATGGTAAGGTTTTAATATTAGAGAGTGTAGGTACTATCCCAACTGGGTACACCTTGACGTTTGGTGGGATAGCTTTATGCTTTTTTTTTATCAAAAACAGTGTTTACTAAGTACCCTATGTTTATATGCACTATGCTTTTATTTAGTTACAGCAGGGTATGTTTTCACAATTTTTTTCCTTGGTTTCTGTTAGTCTCATGGCCAGTGTGAACATGGTCTCACAAGTTCCATGTATACCATCTCATACTCCGGCTCACTTTTTTGTTTTTATGTATTTTTTTTTTGTATTCAGTACAAACAGGGAGTGGCCCCCTTCTCAGCGAGCTGGACATTTCATTCTGTGAATCCCCCTGACTGTGTGTGTCCTGTTGGGACCCGGTCGCTCTCAGCCCTTAGCCACATTGAGGCCTATTTTAGACCCATGGTAAGGTTTTAATATTAGAGAGTGTAGGTACTATCCCAACTGGGTACACCTTGACGTTTGGTTGGATAGCTTTAGGCTTTTTTTGATCAAAAACAGTGTTTACTAAGTACCCTATGTTTATATGCACTATGCTTTTATTTAGTTACAGCAGGGTATGTTTTCACAATTTTTTTCCTTGGTTTCTCTTAGTCTCATGGCCAGTGTGAACATGGTCTCACAAGTTCCATGTATACCATCTCATACTCCGGCTCACTTTTTTGTTTTTATGTAGTTTTTTTTGTATTCAGTACAAACAGGGAGTGGCCCCCTTCTCAGCGAGCTGGACATTTCATTCTGTGAATCCCCCTGACTGTGTGTGTCCTGTTGGGACCCGGTCGCTCTCAGCCCTTAGCCACATTGAGGCCTATTTTAGACCCATGGTAAGGTTTTAATATTAGAGAGTGTAGGTACTATCCCAACTGGGTACACCTTGATGTTTGGTGGGATAGCTTTATGCTTTTTTTGATCAAAAACAGTGTTTACTAAGTACCCTATGTTTATATGCACTATGCTTTTATTTAGTTACAGCAGGGTATGTTTTCACAATTTTTTTTCCTTGGTTTCTCTTAGTCTCATGGCCAGTGTGAACATGGTCTCACAAGTTCCATGTATACGATCTCATACTCCGGCTCACTTTTTTGTTTTTATGTAGTTTTTTTTTGTATTCAGTACAAACAGGGAGTGGCCCCCTTCTCAGCGAGCTGGACATTTCATTCTGTGAATCCCCCTGACTGTGTGTGTCCTGTTGGGACCCGGTCGCTCTCAGCCCTTAGCCACATTGAGGCCTATTTTAGACCCATGGTAAGGTTTTAATATTAGAGAGTGTAGGTACTATCCCAACTGGGTACACCTTGACGTTTGGTGGGATAGCTTTATGCTTTTTTTTGATCAAAAACAGTGTTTACTAAGTACCCTATGTTTATATGCACTATGCTTTTATTTAGTTACAGCAGGGTATGTTTTCACAATTTTTTTCCTTGGTTTCTCTTAGTCTCATGGCCAGTGTGAACATGGTCTCACAAGTTCCATGTGTACCATCTCATACTCCGGCTCACTTTTTTGTTTTTATGTAGTTTTTTTTGTATTCAGTACAAACAGGGAGTGGCCCCCTTCTCAGCGAGCTGGACATTTCATTCTGTGAATCCCCCTGACTGTGTGTGTCCTGTTGGGACCCGGTCGCTCTCAGCCCTTAGCCACATTGAGGCCTATTTTAGACCCATGGTAAGGTTTTAATATTAGAGAGTGTAGGTACTATCCCAACTGGGTACACCTTGACGTTTGGTGGGATAGCTTTATGCTTTTTTTGATCAAAAACAGTGTTTACTAAGTACCCTATGTTTATATGCACTATGCTTTTATTTAGTTACAGCAGGGTATGTTTTCACAATTTTTTTTCCTTGGTTTCTCTTAGTCTCATGGCCAGTGTGAACATGGTCTCACAAGTTCTATGTATACCATCTCATACTCCGGCTCACTTTTTTGTTTTTATGTAGTTTTTTTTTGTATTCAGTACAAGCAGGGAGTGGCCCCCTTCTCAGCGAGCTGGACATTTCATTCTGTGAATCCCCCTGACTGTGTGTGTCCTGTTGGGACCCGGTCGCTCTCAGCCCTTAGCCACATTGAGGCCTATTTTAGACCCATGGTAAGGTTTTAATATTAGAGAGTGTAGGTACTATCCCAACTGGGTACACCTTGACGTTTGGTGGGATAGCTTTATGCTTTTTTTGATCAAAAACAGTGTTTACTAAGTACCCTATGTTTATATGCACTATGCTTTTATTTAGTTACAGCAGGGTATGTTTTCACAATTTTTTTCCTTGGTTTCTCTTAGTCTCATGGCCAGTGTGAACATGGTCTCACAAGTTCCATGTATACCATCTCATACTCCGGCTCACTTTTTTGTTTTTATGTAGTTTTTTTTGTATTCAGTACAAACAGGGAGTGGCCCCCTTCTCAGCGAGCTGGACATTTCATTCTGTGAATCCCCCTGACTGTGTGTGTCCTGTTGGGACCCGGTCGCTCTCAGCCCTTAGCCACATTGAGGCCTATTTTAGACCCATGGCAAGGTTTTAATATTAGAGAGTGTAGGTACTATCCCAACTGGGTACACCTTGACGTTTGGTGGGATAGCTTTATGCTTTTTTTGATCAAAAACAGTGTTTACTAAGTACCCTATGTTTATATGCACTATGCTTTTATTTAGTTACAGCAGGGTATGTTTTCACAATTTTTTTCCTTGGTTTCTCTTAGTCTCATGGCCAGTGTGAACATGGTCTCACAAGTTCCATGTATACCATCTCATACTCCGGCTCACTTTTTTGTTTTTATGTAGTTTTTTTTGTATTCAGTACAAACAGGGAGTGGCCCCCTTCTCAGCGAGCTGGACATTTCATTCTGTGAATCCCCCTGACTGTGTGTGTCCTGTTGGGACCCGGTCGCTCTCAGTCCTTAGCCACATTGAGGCCTATTTTAGACCCATGGTAAGGTTTTAATATTAGAGAGTGTAGGTACTATCCCAACTGGGTACACCTTGACGTTTGGTGGGATAGCTTTATGCTTTTTTTGATCAAAAACAGTGTTTACTAAGTACCCTATGTTTATATGCACTATGCTTTTATTTAGTTACAGCAGGGTATGTTTTCACAATTTTTTTTCCTTGGTTTCTCTTAGTCTCATGGCCAGTGTGAACATGGTCTCACAAGTTCTATGTATACCATCTCATACTCCGGCTCACTTTTTTGTTTTTATGTAGTTTTTTTTTGTATTCAGTACAAGCAGGGAGTGGCCCCCTTCTCAGCGAGCTGGACATTTCATTCTGTGAATCCCCCTGACTGTGTGTGTCCTGTTGGGACCCGGTCGCTCTCAGCCCTTAGCCACATTGAGGCCTATTTTAGACCCATGGCAAGGTTTTAATATTAGAGAGTGTAGGTACTATCCCAACTGGGTACACCTTGACGTTTGGTGGGATAGCTTTATGCTTTTTTTGATCAAAAACAGTGTTTACTAAGTACCCTATGTTTATATGCACTATGCTTTTATTTAGTTACAGCAGGGTATGTTTTCACAATTTTTTTCCTTGGTTTCTCTTAGTCTCATGGCCAGTGTGAACATGGTCTCACAAGTTCCATGTATACCATCTCATACTCCGGCTCACTTTTTTGTTTTTATGTAGTTTTTTTTGTATTCAGTACAAACAGGGAGTGGCCCCCTTCTCAGCGAGCTGGACATTTCATTCTGTGAATCCCCCTGACTGTGTGTGTCCTGTTGGGACCCGGTCGCTCTCAGTCCTTAGCCACATTGAGGCCTATTTTAGACCCATGGTAAGGTTTTAATATTAGAGAGTGTAGGTACTATCCCAACTGGGTACACCTTGACGTTTGGTGGGATAGCTTTATGCTTTTTTTGATCAAAAACAGTGTTTACTAAGTACCCTATGTTTATATGCACTATGCTTTTATTTAGTTACAGCAGGGTATGTTTTCACAATTTTTTTTTCTTGGTTTCTCTTAGTCTCATGGCCAGTGTGAACATGGTCTCACAAGTTCCATGTATACCATCTCATACTCCGGCTCACTTTTTTGTTTTTATGTAGTTCCAGAGAATAGTAGTCACGCAGGGTCAAAACATTAACTGAGGAAGAGGAACAGAATGGGATGGCCAGGACTTAATCAGAAAACAAGCAGAGGTGAAATGCGGATCGGCCCACGAGGTACATAAACAGCAAGCAGGAAAAGTAGTCACAGGTAACAAGCACACAAAATCATAAAACTGAACTGGGGGTAACAGTAAAAAGAGGTTCATAGCTTTGTCTGGCAGTGGTCTGCAGACAGGAGGGGCCTAAAAAAGGGTGTGGTGTATTCCCATTGGTTGTAGCTGAATGATGGTACTTCATCTGTGAGATACCCACCACCTCCATTCAGCCTGTGGTTCTGCATCTGTCAAGGTAACGCAGTCCAGTGGGTGAGCATAACCTGGATCCACCTGCGCCGCTGGCATCGACTCCTTTCCCATCATCAGCACTATGCACGAAAGGAACACGTTGTCACCTGGCGACCGGAGTACAAATTGATTGAGTGGACTACGTTGGTGACTTAACAGCCGTGTGCGGCTATGATGCAAACCTGTCTGCGGCCCTTCGTCAGGGCATTGTGACACACGTGCCTTGTATGGCTCACGTGTTGAATCTGATTCTCCAGCAATTTTTAAAATACCAACCCGGCCTACATGGCCTTGTGCAGCGGGCACGCTGCTATGTGCTCACTTTCATCCTTCGCACCCAGCAGCTCAACAACTTTCATCGCTCCTGAAGTCTTAGGGTCTGGCGGTTAAACGCCTGAAATGAGATGTTCCGACACGCAGGAATTTGAATCTGCACATGTTGCAGCGTCTGTGGCAGCACCGCAGAGCCCTGCTGAAATACGGTATGACGTATACCCTGGGCTAACTTGATCCAGAGGTGGTGCAGATCACGCTGCTGGAGTGGTGTCAGATCAAGGACCTATGCACCCTTCTACACAGTTTACAAATATCGACGAAGATCTTTAGCACTGGCGATGCCATTCTCAGCGTGACAATTCTGGTCATTTACAAGATGGAGCACACTGTATGCATTATTCAGAGTCAGGTGTTGGTCCAAGAGGAAGGGGAGGAAGTACAGGAGGAGTCATATGCAGAAGGGATAATAAGATCTACAAGGTCCAGACGGTGAGCGGCACCTAGGCAGAAGTCAAGGGACGGTGGGGGAGAGGGATTAACAAGGGCGCATAGTATCTGCAAAAATTGTTGAGGAAGGTGCAGGAGCCCATGAAGAAATGGAGGACGAACTGGCAATGGGCATGGAAGACTCAGCAGATGAGTCTGAGCTTGCTCACATTTAGGTTGTGCGAGGTTGGGGGGAGAGGGCAGAGGAAGGAGGCACGATTCTCACCTCTCTGCCACCAACACACCAAGGACTTGGTCCTCCTGGATGCACAAGACACATGAGCGCCTTCTTGCTGCACTACCTACAACATGACCCTCGGATTGTACGAATTCGAAGTAATGCTAACTACTGGGTTGCCACACTGTAAGGCGGGCTTTGCACGTTGCGACATTGCACGTGCGATGTCGGTGGGGTCAAATCGAAAGTGACGCACATCCGGCGTCGCAGTCGATATCGCAACGTGCAAATCCTTTTTGATACGATGAACGAGCGCAAAAGCGTCGTTATCGTATCATCGCTGCAGCCTCCGACATTTCCATAATGCCGGTGCAGCGACAGGTGCGATGTTGTTCCTCGCTCCTGCGGCAGCACACATCGCTGTGTATGAAGCCGCAGGAGCGAGAAACATCTCCTTACCTGCCGCCGGCTGCAATGAGAAGGACGGAGGTGGGCGGGATGTTTACATCCTGCTCATCTCCGCCCCTCCGCTTCAATTGGCCGCCTGCCGTGTGACGTCACTGTGTCTCCGCACGACCCGCCCCCTAAGGAAGGAGGCGGGTCGCCGGCCAGAGCGACGTCGCACGGCAGGTATGTGTGTGTAAAGCTGCCGTAGCGATAATAATTGCTACGGCAGCTTTCACTATATATCGCACGTGCGACGGGGGCGGGACTATCGCTGCAGCATCGGTAACACATTGTTACTGATGTCGCAGCGTGCAAAGCCCGCCTTAGATCCCTGGTACAAGACAAAATTTGGCGAAATAATTCCTGCCATAGAAAGGGACGCACGTATACAGGAGTATCTGCAGAAGGTGGTACGGATTCTTAGATCTGCTTTTCCAGTAAACACCAGTGCTGCACAGAGTGAATCTCAACGCTTTGTCATGGATAGGAGGAAATGGTCTTTTACTTGTCCACATCTGAGGGACCGAGGGCTGGCTGCTGTGCTGAGATGGCATTGAGTACGGTGTCCCTGCAGAGTTGCACTTTTGGTCATATACCAAATGATTTCAAAAAGGACAGATGCTGGTGGAAAGGGGAACAGGTGTGTTGGAAAGGGGAAAAAAGTTTTTGTCCGTGGGTTTGGTGGTTAAGCAAAAGTAACATTTGATGAAGAAACACCATCTGTTACGGTGGGACTGGCAGATTTGGATAAGGTGGTATATACTATGTTATCGCTATATAACGAAAATTAATAAGAAAAGAAAGAGAAAGGTATATATCCCCATCAGCAGCCAATGTCCACCGTGCTTCCAGATGGAAAAGGAGAGGTTGGCAACTGGAAGGTTAGATGGAGGATACAGATCTGTGTGGCTATGAAACTAATAGTTGCCTGAACCGAGTTAGACGCCACTCGGATCTGGAGACTGGGAGCCCTGTTAGCGTCACAGGGTCCACACGCCCACCCAGCCCAGGAACTCCCTGTTAACATCACAGGGGCCATTGAGTACGCTGACCGTGTGCATTGGGGCCACACCTGTGGACAGCAGGCGCATCAGCAGCAGCAGGCCTGTTAATGCCACTGGGCTGCACAAGCAGGACTTGCAGGACAGGAGCTGGTCTTAACCGTTCTGCGTTACCAACTGTGGTGGCGGCCTGCATCGACGCCCTATCCCTGCCTACCTCTGGCCTAAAGCCGCAATGGGTTCAACACATGGAGGTGTGCTCTTTCGGAGCATAATAGAAGACTGCGCACCTCCTTGATGGCTCCAGCCCGTTTTATAACCTTGGTCCGCCCCAAACCAGGGTGGACCACAATGCACCTCCTGGAGACAAAAGCAGAGTGACACGTCATGAGTGGCATAACTAGCGTCCTATTTGGAACCGAAACTTCAATAATGACCTCATGGCTGCCACGACACAAACACCTCACCAGTTATCATCTGACCATCAATAATGAGGTGACAAGTCATAGGGGCGGGCCTCTGCAAGCCATTTGGGAGTGGCCTAGCCACATCGTCAGGACACCTGATGCCTGTGGTCTATATAGACCCCCCACATCAGGGGCAGGGCCAAAGAGTTCATTACCGGACCTAGTCTCTGATGCAGTAAGTGCCTGAGCATGCTCAGTTGCATGAAATACAGTCTCTGAAAAAAGACTATCAGCTTTAGCATGGTGTCTAGGCACAAAACAGGACTTAGACCCGGCACGGAATGCAAGTACCTGTGCAAAGAGGCTTTTCGCACTAAGTGTGGGAGCATGCGCTGTATCCCGAAATGAAGACTTAGCCTCAGGAATGGCACAGTCAGGCTGAGCATACTCACTAGGCGAAACACTGTAGTTAGGCTGCAGCTGGGGTAAATCGGCACACGCATGCGCACTAGCTGCCTCTCCACACTTAGACGTGGAGGAGAAATTGCTCTTCGGGTGTGCACTTGGAGATGCTGTCTATGAACAGAAGGAAAAGCTAAAGGAAGCCTCACTTTCTATCCCTCCGAATTATCAAATGCAGCAATGAATTCCCTGACTTTGCTATAAAATTAGCGTAGCAAAATGTGCATGAGAGTGTCATGCAGAAGTGCTGCATATAGATTTGCACCAGTGGGACACTAATGGAAGTCCAACAGGCAGTTCTATGATGCCACTAAATGGCAGTATTTTTTGCTATCATTATAGCTTATTAAAAACAGAGCAGGAGGGTGTCCTGCACAGGTGCTAGAAATAGCTTGGCACCAGTGGGACAATAATTAAATACAACAGCCAGTTCTATGATGCCACTAAATGGCAGTATTTTTTGCTATCATTATAGCTTATTAAAAACAGAGCAGGAGGGTGTCATGCAGAGGTGCTGCACATAGATTTGCACCAGTGGGGCACTAATGGAGTACAACAGCCACTTCTTGTATGCCACTAAGTTTACTCAATTTTTGGTATTATAATGTTTTAGTAAGTAATAATGAGTTTGAGTGTGCAATGCAGGCAGAGGTGCTGCAAATATCTTTGCACTAGTGGGACAATACAGAAGTCCAACAGCCACTTTTTGTATGCCACTAAGTTGCAGCAGTTTTTGCTATTATTATAGCTTTTAAAAACAGAGCAGGAGGGTGTCATGCAGAGGTGCTGTAAATAGCTTGGCACCTGTGGGGCACAAATGGAGTACAACAGCCACTTTTTGGATGCCACTAAGTTGCAGCAGTTTTTGCTATTATTATAGCTTATTAACAACAGAGCAGGAGGGTGTCATGCAGAGGTGCTGCACATAGATTTGCACCAGTGGGGCACTAATGGAGTACAACAGCCACTTTTTGTATGCCACTAAGTTTACTCAATTTTTGGTATTATAATGTCTTAGTAAGTGACAATGAGTTTGCGTGTGCAATGCAGGCAGAGGTGCTGCAAATATCTTTGCACTAGTGGGACAATACAGAAGTCCAACAGCCACTTTTTGTATGCCACTTAGTTGCAGCAGTTTTTGCTATCATTATAGCTTATTAAAAACAGAGCAGGAGGGTGTCCTGCACAGGTGCTAAAAATAGCTTGGCGCCAGTGGGACAATAATGAAATACAACAGCCAGTTCTATGATGCCACTAAATGGCAGTATTTTTTGCTATCATTATAGCTTATTAAAAACAGAGCAGGAGGGTGTCATGCAGAGGTGCTAGAAATAGCTTGGCACCAGTGGGACAATAATGAAATACAACAGCCAGTTCTATGATGCCACTAAATGGCAGTATTTTTGCTATCATTATAGCTTATTAAAAACAGAGCAGGAGGGTGTCATGCAGAGGTGCTGCACATAGATTTGCACCAGTGGGGCACTAATGGAGTACAACAGCCACTTCTTGTATGCCACTAAGTTTACTCAATTTTTGGTATTATAATGTTTTAGTAAGTAACAATGAGTTTGAGTGTGCAATGCAGGCAGAGGTGCTGCAAATATCTTTGCACTAGTGGGACAATACAGAAGTCCAACAGCCACTTTTTGTATGCCACTAAGTTGCAGCAGTTTTTGCTATTATTATAGCTTTTAAAAACAGAGCAGGAGGGTGTCATGCAGAGGTGCTGTAAATAGCTTGGCACCTGTTGGGCACAAATGGAGTACAACAGCTACTTTTTGTATGCCACTAAGTTGCAGCAGTTTTTGCTATTATTATAGCTTTTAAAAACAGAGCAGGAGGGTGTCATGCAGAGGTGCTGTAAATAGCTTGGCACCTGTGGGGCACAAATGGAGTACAACAGCCACTTTTTGGATGCCACTAAGTTGCAGCAGTTTTTGCTATTATTATAGCTTATTAAAAACAGAGTAGGAGGGTGTCATGCAGAGGTGCTGCACATAGATTTGCACCAGTGGGGCACTAATGGAGTACAACAGCCACTTCTTGTATGCCACTAAGTTTACTCAATTTTTGGTATTAAAATGTCTTAGTAAGTAACAATGAGTTTGAGTGTGCAATGCAGGCAGAGGTGCTGCAAATATCTTTGCACTAGTGGGACAATACAGAAGTCCAACAGCCACTTTTTGTATGCCACTAAGTTGCAGCAGTTTTTGCTATTATTATAACTTTTAAAAACACAAATGGAATACAACAGCCACTTGTTGTATGCCACTAAGTTGCAGCAGTTTTTGCTAGTATAATGGCTTTGTAACAATGAGTTTGAGTGTGCAGTGCAGGCAGACGTGCTGCAAATATCTTTGCACTAGTGGGACAATACAGAAGTCCAACAGCCACGTTTAGGATGCCACTAAGTTCACTCAGTTTTTGCTAGTATAATTGCTTAGTAACAATGAGTTTGAGTGTGCAAAGGGCAGGAGGGTACAGTGGCAGGGTTGTGGGTCTCTGGGTAGAGGAAAGGAAGCCTGCCTTTCTATCCCTCCTAATGGGGAAATGCAGCGAGGAAATCCCTGACCTTAGCTACACAGACGCTGTCATCTTGTGTAGCTGTTAAACTCTGTTTTCACGGACCTGTCACCTATGGCTCTAACCCTGCCGGTATGAGCCCTTAAAAGGACTGATAGAAAGTGCTATCCCTATTCTGTATAGCGCTGTGTATAGAGCGTACACAGCAGTATCGGCGATAGGAGCTGCGCCAGTGATGACACCAAGAAGACACCAAGGACGCAGAAGGCAAATAATGGCGTGCTGGAGGAAAATGTCCGGTTTTATAATGCAGGGACATGTGACATGGATATCCTATCACACATGCCGTTGCTTCTCTAGCTAAAAGTCCACTTAGCTGTGTGTGTGTCTGGGATTGGCTGACATGCTGGCCCGCCCCACTACACGCGCGTGCTTAGGGAAGGAAGACAAGGAAAAAAAAAAAAAATGGCGATCGCCATTATCCATACAGCAGTGATCTGAATGCGTTGTTCCCGCACACTATACACTGAAATTTCATAATAGTGTGAGTCACAGAGTGACTTACACTACTACAGCGGAAAGCCAGCTAGGAATTAGCTGGTCTTTTTGTTTTTGCTGCTAGAACCGTTCTCGAACGTATCTAGAACTATCGAGCTTTAGCAAAAAGCTCGAGTTCTAGTTCGATCTAGAACAGCCCCCAAAATCACTCGAGCCGCGAACTGGAGAACCTCGAACCGCGAACCGCGCTCAACTCTACCTGTGACGTCACCGCTAGTCACAGTCCCGAGTCGGAAGCGAGAGGAGGAGATGTGACAAGTGGCAGCCATTGAGGACACTGACAGCGGTGAGGTCGGGAGGGCGGGACTTCATCACTGCAGGTAAGCCGAGCGGGGCCATGTGTGCCGAGTGTGAGGTGGGTGGAGCTAAGCAGGGTAATGTGTGCAGAGTGCCAGGTGGGTGGAGCCAAGCGGGGTAATGTGTGCGGAGTGTGACTTCGGTGGAGCCAAGCAGGGTAATGTGTGCAGAGTGCCAGATGGGTGGAGCTAAGCGGGGTAATGTGTGCAGAGTGCAAGGTGGGTGGAGCCAAGCGGGGTAATGTGTGCAAAGTGCCAGGTGGGTGGAGCCAAGTGAGGTAATGTCTGCAGAGTGCCAGGTGGGTGGAGCCAAGCAGGGTAATGTGTGCGGAGTGCCAGGTGGGTGGAGCCAAGCGGGGTAATGTGTGCAGAGTGCCGGGTGGGTGAAGCCAAGCGGGGTAATGTGTGCAGAGTGCCAGGTGGGTGGAGCCAAGCGGGGTAATGTGTGCGGAGTGTGAGGAGGGTGGAGCCAAGCAGGGTAATGTGTGCAGAGTGCTGGGTGGGTGGAGCTAAGCGGGGTAATCTGTGCAAAGTGCCAGGTGGGTGGAGCCAAGCGGGGTAATGTGTGCTGAGTGCCAGGTAGGTGGAGCCAAGCAGGGTAATGTGTGCGGAGTGTAAGGTGGGTGGAGCCAAGCAGGGTAATGTGTGCAGAGTGCCAGGTGGGTGAAGCTAAGCGGGGTAATGTGTGCGGAGTGCCAGGTCGGTGGAGCCAAGCAGGGTAATGTGTGCAGAGTGCCAAGTGGGTGGAGCCAAGCAGGGTAATGTGTGCGAGGTGGGTGGAGCCAAGCGGGGTAATGTGTGCGGAGTGCCAGGTGGGTGGAGCCAAGCGGGGTAATGTGTGCAGAGTGTGAGGTGGGTGGAGCCAAGCAGGGTAAGGTGTGCAGAGTGCGAGGTTGGTGGAGCTAAGCGGAGTAATGTGTGCAGAGTGCCAGGTGGGTGGAGCCAAGCGGGGTAAGGTGTGCAGAGTGCCAGGTAGGTGGAGCCAAGTGGGGTAATGTGTGCAGAGTGCCAGGTGGGTGGAGCCAAGTGGGGTAATGTGTGCGGAATGCCAGGTGGGTGGACCCAAGCGGGGTAATGTGTGTGGAGTGCCAGGTGGGTGGAGCCAAGCGGAGTAATGTGTGCAAAGTGCCAGGTGGGTGGAGCTAAGCGGGGTAATGTGTGAAGAGTGCCAGGTGGGTGGAGCCAAGCGGGGTAATGTGTGCAGAGTGCCAGGTGGGTGGAGCCAAGCAGGGCAATGTGTGCAGAGTGCCAGGTGGGAGGAGCCAAGTGGGGTAATGTGTGCAGAGTGTCAGGAGGGTGGAGCCAAGCGGAGTAATGTGTGCAGAGTGCCAGGTGGGTGGAGCCAAGTGGGGTAATGTGTGCGGAGTGTGAAGTGGGTGGAGCTAAGCTGGGTAATGTGTGCAGAGTGCCAGGTGGGTGGAGCCAAGCGGCGTAATGTGTGTGGAGTGCCAGGTGGGTGGAGCCAAGCAGGGTAATGTGTGCAGAGTTTCAGGTGGGTGGAGCTAAGCGGGGTAATCTGTGCGGAATGTGAGGTGGGTGGAGCTAAGCGGGGTAATGTGTGCAGAGTGTCAGGTGGGTGGAGCCAAGCGCGGTAATGTGTGTGGAGTGTCAGGTGGGTGGAGCCAAGCGGGGTAATGTGTGCAGAGTGCCAGGTGGGTGGAGCCAAGCAGAGTCATGTGTGCGGAGTGTGAGGTGGGTGGAGCTAAGTGGGGTAATGTGTGCAGAGTGCCAGGTGGTTAGAGCCAAGCGGTGTAATGTGTGCGGACTGTGAGGTGGGTGGAGCCAAGCAGGGTAATGTGTGCAGAGTGCCAGGTGGGTGGAGTCAAGCGGGGTAATGTGTGCAGAGTGCCAGGTGGATGGAGCCAAGCGGGGCCATGTGTGCGGGCAGCGGAGTGCGAAGTGGGTGGAGCCTAGCTGGGCCATGTGTGCATGTGGCGGAGTGCAAAGTGGGTGGAGCCTAGCAGGGCCATGTGTGCAGGCGGCGGAGTTTGAAGTGGGTGGAGCCTAGCGGGGCCATGTGTGCGGGCAGCGGAGTGCGAAGTGGGTGGAGCCTAGCTGGGCCATGTGTGCATGTGGCGGAGTGCAAAGTGGGTGGAGCCTAGCAGGGCCATGTGTGCAGGCGGCGGAGTTTGAAGTGGGTGGAGCCTAGCGGGGCCATGTGTGCGGGCGGCGGAGTGCGAAGTCGGTGGAGCCTAGCGGGGCCATGTGGGGTTGAAGACATCAGTGTCGGGGACTGCATGGCTGAGGACAGGTGAGTGTGAGTGTGTGTGTGTGTGTGTGTACATGCCGAGTGCAGGAGGGGGCGGAGCCGACCAGGGAAGTGTCGGCTCCCTACTCACGTAATCAGGGTAAATATCGGGTTACTAACCAAAGCTTTGCTTGGATACCCGAAATTTATCTTGGGTACCAGCTTACCGCAGGCTGCCAGTGATGACTCCCTGCACACTGTAGCTGTAAAAAGTTACGCTTTTGCTGATAGAACCGTTCTCGAATGTAACTCGAGCTGCCGAACTTTTTTGCAAAAAGCTCGAGTTCTAGTTCGATCTAGAACACCCCCCAAAATCACTCGAACCGCAAACTGGCGAACCGCAAACCACGAACTGCGCTCAACTCTAATCGTGAGCCAAACTAGCAAGTTGAGCCAGGGTTTCCCAAAGCTTGAGGACATATGGAACAACAGGGGTTCCTGTATCTTCAACTTGCCCCTCCCAATATTCCTTTAGCAGAGTTAAGGGTCCTCTGACCTTTCTTCCATAGAGTAGTTCAAAGGGGGAAAAACCAGTGGACTCCTGGTGAACTTCCCGATAGGCAAACAGGAGATGGGGTAGGTACTTCTCCCAGTCGGAATCCCTGTCAGTGAAGGCCCTTAGCATATTTTTCAGTGTTTGATTAAACCGTTCACAAAGTTTATTGGTTTGAGGATGGTATGCTGTAGTTCGAATTCTTGTACTCCACAGGAGCGCCACAGACACTGCACCAACTCTGACATGAACTGGGAGCCTTGGTCCGATAAGATCTCACTTGGGAATCCTACTCGGGTGAAAATGGTAACAAGGGCCTTGGCTACCTTGGCTGCAGAAATAGATGACAAGGCCACAGGTTCTGGATATCGGGTGGCGTAATCCACAACAGTGAGAATATACTGCTTTCCGGTTTTACTTGGTTTAGCCAGTGGTCCAATGATATCGACAGCTACTCCTTGAAAGGGTTCTTCTATTACAGGGAGTGCTTGCAAGGGTGCCTTTGGGTGATCTCCGGGTCGCCCTCTACACTGACATATATCGCAAGTCTGGCAGAAATGCGCCACTGCTTGAGAAATTCCAGGCCAATAGAAAATTTGAGTCAATCGTCTCTCGGTGCGGGTTTTCCCTTGATGGCCAGCAGTAGGAATGTCATGAGCAAGGTGTAATAGGGAAATTCTGTATTTCTGAGGAACAATCAGCTGTTTGCTATAAGTCCAGGGCTTATCTAAGGAGTCAGCGTTGGTAACCCGATATAGAAGTCCATTTTCTCTGATCATTTTTTCCCCATTTTTCCTAACTGCCCTACTTCAGCCCGAGCTCTAAAGCTAGCCAGGGTGGGGTCAGTCTCTATCTCTTGTCTAAACTGAACTTTATCCCAAGTGACATTCAGATGAGACCCACAAGAAGAATCACTCACCGGCTGTGAAGGCGGTTCAGGTGGCCTCATTTCCATTGATGGGTTGAACACGTCCACATCTGATGCTCTCTTTGCTTGACTTCTGGTTATCGCACCGACAAAGTGGCATTGAAGATTCCCCACATCATTCCCTAGAAGAATGTCTGCAGGAAGGCCGCTCATCAAACCAATCATGCATTGTTTTGCCCAAAGCCATAATCCAGGGTTACACTTGCTCTTGGAATGTATCTTTGAATACCTCCAGCCAATTTAATGGCAATTTCTGGTCCCTTTTGCATTGCGTCTGGTTGAATTACTCGGGGATCTGCTATGGTGAGAAAAGCCCCAGTGTCACGAAAGCCAACAACTTTTTGGCCATCCAGCACGACCTTCTGTAGATTTTTATGGTGAAGATCAGAATGGGTGGCTGTGGCTCGCACCCCATAGACTCCTGGTAGGGAAGTAAACATATTAGAGTCACTTGGCAAATCATCAGGGCCTGAATCCAGGTCTTCTCCTACTGAGTGTGTCTGTAAATAATGGACAGGCAAAGGTGGTCTGCAGCTGTTCTGCCTCTGAACACCTGGGCAGTGAGCTTGCAGATGACCAGGCTGCCCACATCGATAACATCTGCGCTGCGTCTCACTCCTTCCAGTTTGCCATCTGGAGAAGTAGGTAGGAGACCTTGGTGACTGATATTGAGGTGCAGATGCTGGAGGTGGTTGTCCATTTGAAGGATGACTCAGCTGGATAGATGGGCATGTGGCCCACAGATGCCTGGGATGCCCACAGCTATAACATCTTCGCTCTTCTACTTTCTCTCCTCGTCGCATTCCAGAAAATGTGGTAGAAACAAATGGAGGCACATTCACAATGGTATCCACATGGAGTGGTGATCTAGGAGGTTGAGGAACATTGGGCACTGAAGGACAAGGAACCTCTGGTGTTGGGGAGCTGGTCATTTTTTCTCCCTCCACTAGCAGCTTCTTCCACTGAGGTTTGATAGTGAGCACCTCATCAGCTAGAGCAGCAGCTTGTTCCACTGCCTCAGGTCTCCTCTCGCGCACCCATTCCCGGATCTCAGTAGGGCACTTGGCCTAAAACTGTTCTTTTAGGATGACCTGGAAGAACGTCTCCCAAGTTAAGGCCCCCTCTCCCTCCAGCCAGCGATGGCATACTTGTTTCAGTCTGTGGGCATACATCTTGAAAGACACTTCCCCATCACAGACTATCGTATGGAACTGAGTCCTATAAGTATGTGGGGTCACGGCATAATGTTCTAGAATTGTTTGTTTTATGTCCCCATACTCACAATTCCACTGAGGGTCCATAGCTCTATAGGCATCGGCAGCTCCACCCTCCAAGAGGCCCACCTCGAGGTCTGACTCGCTCTCTTTCTGGGACTTCCATTAATTGGCACTGATGCTCAAAGTCCTGGAAGAAGCCCTCAATGTCACCTGCAGCTTCATTAAATGGCTTAAAGTCCTTGCGGGACACTCTGGAGAATTCCCTCATAGCTGGTTACAGTTTGTCAGGAGCTTCTAGCTGCTTCCACAGCAAATCTCCTCTCCAGCAATGCTGCCCTCTCTTGAGCTTTGTGAATGGCATCCCTCTTATCTTTTATGGTGGCCTCATCTCCAAGCAGTGCCATCTCCTCCTCATACCACACAACCCATTGACTTTTTTGGGTATTTACCTCCAGCTCCAGTCATTCCTCCCCTTGCTGTGGAAATTGTTCCTTGGTGCCATCTTGCAGGCAAGCGTTTTCCAATGCCTCAATTAGTTGCTCCTTAGAGAGTCCTTTGTAGCTGACTCCTAATTCACAGGCCTATGTTTGTAGGCTCACCACTGTCCAGTTCCTGTATCCTGAGGTTCTGATTCCAGATGTTAATGGGCCGTTGTCCTCCATTCTTTCTGCTCTGATCCTGCCGCTGCCAACGAATTTGTGACGGGGTATGCGGCAGAGCAGAAGGGACGCCAGGCCAAGGAACAATCCAAAGGGCGTTATTGGAACCACAAAGATAAAGCACCAAACATAAATATAGATCCTTAAAGTCTGCAAGGAGTCCACAACAAAACAAAAGATCCAGGGGCACCGCCCGGTATTCCAACGTACGTCAGGGAAAATATGGCAATGGTCCTTATATGAGTTCCTTGAGTCCAACAGGGTGAACAACAAAACACAATCCCACGTGGCCACTGATCTCCAATCTGTAACATTCCATACACAGGTTCTAGGATCCAGCCTCAGCTATAGATCCTAGTCCTTCCCCAGCCGAGATCCAACTAACTGACCTAACATGGGTCTCATTGTTCTCTCCTCCTGGGATCAGCCCCTTAAGTGGGCAGAAGAGTCCAACTCCGCCTGGACACTTGATACATGAATGGACTTTAGACTCCTGGCTCTGTTCTCTTTACCAAGTTGTGGATTGGAGAAGTCCCATGCTGAGAAGAACAAACAATTCACCACCAGTAGTATACAGAGGACACTCAAGGAGAGACAGACTATTACAACATGAACACAGGCGGGGGCGGGACACTATGTTACAGAGAGGTCGTCCAAATACCAAATATCTCTTACATAGGGAACACGTAAGTTATAAAACTTTTTTTATACATTAATTTTACACAATATTACAACACATGGATGGGTAGGAAGGGGTTTCTAGGTCACACATCACCCTGCTTGTAGGTTTCAATTCATATGGGACCTGACAGGTTCCCTTTAACTCTTTTTTTCATAATATTGTACAGTAAATGGACAGTAGAGGTAACTCAGAGATGGTGCATGTTAGTTGTAAAATGCATCCAACATTGTGCTGCAGTGGCCGGGGAGGTGGGGGATGGGTGAACAACCATCCAGATATTCCAGGACAGTTTGTAAAAATAGAGCACTTTTTTGCACAGTCCATAAAAAGTTTTGAAGTTGTACAAACTTATACAGTGGAATTTTAGGGGCATTGCAGCTATAAGTCCCCTTACCTGGCAGCCAGACTGGCTTGCAAAGTCTCCTTAAGGAGAATAGTGTTCCCCCGTGGTCCCCACATAGCTTTCTCATGAGCCAGATCAGACACCCCCATACTTTGCACTGACGAGGGGCAAGCACCCCGAAACACCGTGTCTGCAAATTGGGATTCTGATCTGGCTTATATATCCTGAGTCATATTGCAAAGGATTGTCAAAAATCCACTTGTGACTTTTAGGATCGCTACTTCCAATAGGTGGCGCTGTGCTAGAGTTTGTCTCCTTTACTGGAGAGACAATTTGAATATTTCCCAGAGGGGCATTGCAGCTATAAGTCGCCTTACCTGGCAGCCAGACTGGCTTGCAAAGTCTCCTTAAGGAGAATAGTGTTCCCCCGTGGAATTTTAGGGGCATTGCAGCTATAAGTCCCCTTACCTGGCAGCCAGACTGGCTTGCAAAGTCTCCTTAAGGAGAATAGTGTTCCCCCGTGGTCCCCACATAGCTTTCTCATGAGCCAGATCAGACACCTCCATACTTTGCACTGACGAGGGGCAAGCACCCCGAAACACCGTGTCTGCAAATTGGGATTCTGATCTGGCTTATATATCCTGAGTCATATTGCAAAGGATTGTCAAAAATCCACTTGTGACTTTTAGGATCGCTACTTCCAATAGGTGGCGCTGTGCTAGAGTTTGTCTCCTTTACTGGAGAGACAATTTGAATATTTCCCAGAGGGGCATTGCAGCTATAAGTCCCCTTACCTGGCAGCCAGACTGGCTTGCAAAGTCTCCTTAAGGAGAATAGTGTTCCCCCGTGGAATTTTAGGGGCATTGCAGCTATAAGTCCCCTTACCTGGCAGCCAGACTGGCTTGCAAAGTCTCCTTAAGGAGAATAGTGTTCCCCCGTGGTCCCCACATAGCTTTCTCATGAGCCAGATCAGACACCCCCATACTTTGCACTGACGAGGGGCAAGCACCCCGAAACACCGTGTCTGCAAATTGGGATTCTGATCTGGCTTATATATCCTGAGTCATATTGCAAAGGATTGTCAAAAATCCACTTGTGACTTTTAGGATCGCTACTTCCAATAGGTGGCGCTGTGCTAGAGTTTGTCTCCTTTACTGGAGAGACAATTTGAATATTTCCCAGAGGGGCATTGCAGCTATAAGTCCCCTTACCTGGCAGCCAGACTGGCTTGCAAAGTCTCCTTAAGGAGAATAGTGTTCCCCCGTGGAATTTTAGGGGCATTGCAGCTATAAGTCCCCTTACCTGGCAGCCAGACTGGCTTGCAAAGTCTCCTTAAGGAGAATAGTGTTCCCCCGTGGTCCCCACATAGCTTTCTCATGAGCCAGATCAGACACCCCCATACTTTGCACTGACGAGGGGCAAGCACCCCGAAACACCGTGTCTGAAAATTGGGATTCTGATCTGGCTTATATATCCTGAGTCATATTGCAAAGGATTGTCAAAAATCCACTTGTGACTTTTAGGATCGCTACTTCCAATAGGTGGCGCTGTGCTAGAGTTTGTCTCCTTTACTGGAGAGACAATTTGAATATTTCCCAGAGGGGCATTGCAGCTATAAGTCCCCTTACCTGGCAGCCAGACTGGCTTGCAAAGTCTCCTTAAGGAGAATAGTGTTCCCCCGTGGAATTTTAGGGGCATTGCAGCTATAAGTCCCCTTACCTGGCAGCCAGACTGGCTTGCAAAGTCTCCTTAAGGAGAATAGTGTTCCCCCGTGGTCCCCACATAGCTTTCTCATGAGCCAGATCAGACACCCCCATACTTTGCACTGACGAGGGGCAAGCACCCCGAAACACCGTGTCTGCAAATTGGGATTCTGATCTGGCTTATATATCCTGAGTCATATTGCAAAGGATTGTCAAAAATCCACTTGTGACTTTTAGGATCGCTACTTCCAATAGGTGGCGCTGTGCTAGAGTTTGTCTCCTTTACTGGAGAGACAATTTGAATATTTCCCAGAGGGGCATTGCAGCTATAAGTCCCCTTACCTGGCAGCCAGACTGGCTTGCAAAGTCTCCTTAAGGAGAATAGTGTTCCCCCGTGGAATTTTAGGGGCATTGCAGCTATAAGTCCCCTTACCTGGCAGCCAGACTGGCTTGCAAAGTCTCCTTAAGGAGAATAGTGTTCCCCCGTGGTCCCCACATAGCTTTCTCATGAGCCAGATCAGACACCCCCATACTTTGCACTGACGAGGGGCAAGCACCCCGAAACACCGTGTCTGCAAATTGGGATTCTGATCTGGCTTATATATCCTGAGTCATATTGCAAAGGATTGTCAAAAATCCACTTGTGACTTTTAGGATCGCTACTTCCAATAGGTGGCGCTGTGCTAGAGTTTGTCTCCTTTACTGGAGAGACAATTTGAATATTTCCCAGAGGGGCATTGCAGCTATAAGTCCCCTTACCTGGCAGCCAGACTGGCTTGCAAAGTCTCCTTAAGGAGAATAGTGTTCCCCCGTGGAATTTTAGGGGCATTGCAGCTATAAGTCCCCTTACCTGGCAGCCAGACTGGCTTGCAAAGTCTCCTTAAGGAGAATAGTGTTCCCCCGTGGTCCCCACATAGCTTTCTCATGAGCCAGATCAGACACCCCCATACTTTGCACTGACGAGGGGCAAGCACCCCGAAACACCGTGTCTGCAAATTGGGATTCTGATCTGGCTTATATATCCTGAGTCATATTGCAAAGGATTGTCAAAAATCCACTTGTGACTTTTAGGATCGCTACTTCCAATAGGTGGCGCTGTGCTAGAGTTTGTCTCCTTTACTGGAGAGACAATTTGAATATTTCCCAGAGGGGCATTGCAGCTATAAGTCCCCTTACCTGGCAGCCAGACTGGCTTGCAAAGTCTCCTTAAGGAGAATAGTGTTCCCCCGTGGAATTTTAGGGGCATTGCAGCTATAAGTCCCCTTACCTGGCAGCCAGACTGGCTTGCAAAGTCTCCTTAAGGAGAATAGTGTTCCCCCGTGGTCCCCACATAGCTTTCTCATGAGCCAGATCAGACACCCCCATACTTTGCACTGACGAGGGGCAAGCACCCCGAAACACCGTGTCTGCAAATTGGGATTCTGATCTGGCTTATATATCCTGAGTCATATTGCAAAGGATTGTCAAAAATCCACTTGTGACTTTTAGGATCGCTACTTCCAATAGGTGGCGCTGTGCTAGAGTTTGTCTCCTTTACTGGAGAGACAATTTGAATATTTCCCAGAGGGGCATTGCAGCTATAAGTCCCCTTACCTGGCAGCCAGACTGGCTTGCAAAGTCTCCTTAAGGAGAATAGTGTTCCCCCGTGGAATTTTAGGGGCATTGCAGCTATAAGTCCCCTTACCTGGCAGCCAGACTGGCTTGCAAAGTCTCCTTAAGGAGAATAGTGTTCCCCCGTGGTCCCCACATAGCTTTCTCATGAGCCAGATCAGACACCCCCATACTTTGCACTGACGAGGGGCAAGCACCCCGAAACACCGTGTCTGCAAATTGGGATTCTGATCTGGCTTATATATCCTGAGTCATATTGCAAAGGATTGTCAAAAATCCACTTGTGACTTTTAGGATCGCTACTTCCAATAGGTGGCGCTGTGCTAGAGTTTGTCTCCTTTACTGGAGAGACAATTTGAATATTTCCCAGAGGGGCATTGCAGCTATAAGTCCCCTTACCTGGCAGCCAGACTGGCTTGCAAAGTCTCCTTAAGGAGAATAGTGTTCCCCCGTGGAATTTTAGGGGCATTGCAGCTATAAGTCCCCTTACCTGGCAGCCAGACTGGCTTGCAAAGTCTCCTTAAGGAGAATAGTGTTCCCCCGTGGTCCCCACATAGCTTTCTCATGAGCCAGATCAGACACCCCCATACTTTGCACTGACGAGGGGCAAGCACCCCGAAACACCGTGTCTGCAAATTGGGATTCTGATCTGGCTTATATATCCTGAGTCATATTGCAAAGGATTGTCAAAAATCCACTTGTGACTTTTAGGATCGCTACTTCCAATAGGTGGCGCTGTGCTAGAGTTTGTCTCCTTTACTGGAGAGACAATTTGAAAACTTATACAGATTATTTTAACTGTAATTATCATCCTTTTATAGTTCACAGGGGATTCAACCAATGTCTTTACATCAGAATTATAGGCTGTAGACATGGATCACTTAGAATCATAATGATTTATTATGGTTTTCCAATGTGTCCATAAAAAATATTGTCTGTCTGTGAGTTTTTGATAAGCTGTCCAGAAAATATAAAAAGTCAAGCTGGCCACTCTGGATGTGGGGAGGGGTAAAATATCCAACCTGGAGATTTAAAGAGGTATCCATCTCATCGGATGATATCACATCACTAGGATATGCCATTATTTTATGATCCCAGCTCTAGGACCCTTACTAATTCTGAGAGATTTTTCCATAGCAGTGGCACTTGACTGTGCAAGTAGTTGCTGCAGTTCTCCATTTGCCAGAATGGAGCTGTTCATCAGATACCTGTAACCCAGCTGCTGTGCTACAAAATATTGTGAGTGGGCCACATGGCTAAATCAGTGTTGCACCCTTTCATTTTCCAGCTGGGTCGGGGTCAAAGTGGTAATCATAATAATAATATTTATTCATTTACAGTGCCTTGCGAAAGTATTTTGCCCACTTGAATTATTCAACCTTTTCCCACATTTCAGGCTTCAAACATAAAGATAAAAGTTTTAATGTTATGGTGAAAAATCAACAACAAGTGGGACATAATTGTGAAGTTGACTAAAATTTCTTGCTTATTTTAAACTTTTTTAAAAAATAAATAACTGAAAAATGGGGTGTGCAATATTATTAATCTCCTTTACTTTCAGTGCCGCAAACTCACTCCAGAAGTTCATTGAGGATCTCTGAATGATCCAATGTTGTCCTAAATAACTGATGATGATAAATATAAGCCACCTGTGTGTAAGCAAGTCTCCGTATAAATGCACCTGCTCTGTGATAGTCTCAGTGTTCTGTTTAAAGTGCAGATAGCATCATGAAGACCAAGGAACACAACAGGCAGGTCCGTGATACCATTGTGGAGAAGTGTAAAGCCTTATTTGGTTACAAAAAGATTTCCAAAACTTTAAACATCCCAAGAAGCACTGTGCAAGCGATCATATTGAAATGGAAGGAGTATCATACCACTACAAATCTACCCAGACCTGGCCGTCCATCCTAACTTTCATCTCAAACAAGGAGAAGACTGATCAGAGATGCAGCCAAGAGGCCCATGATCACTCTGGATGAACTGCAGAGATCTACAGCTGAGGTGGGAGAGTCGGTCCATAGGACAACAATCAGTCGTACACTGCAAAAATCTGGCCTTTATGGAAGAGTGGCAAGGAGAAAGCCATTTTTCAAAGATATTCATAAAAAGTGTTATTTAAAGTTTGCCACAAGCCACCTGGGAGACACACCAAACATGTGGAAGAAGGTGCTCTGGTCAGATGAAACCAAAATCGAACATTTTGGGCACAATGCGAAACGATAAGATTGGCGTAAAAGCAACACAGCTCATCACACTGAAGCAGAGGGGCGGAGATTAGCGGGCTGAATATCCCGCCCACCTCCTTCCTTCCTCATTGCAGGCGGCCGCAGGCACAGTGATGTTCCTCGTTCCTGCGGTGTCACACATAGCGATGCGTGCTGCCGCAGGAACGACAAACAACCTGCGTCCTGCAACAACAACAATATAATTGGGATTAGAACGATGCCTCAATGATCAATGATAAGGTAAGTAATTTTGATCTTTAATGGTCGTTCGTGCGTTTCACACGCAACGACGTCGCTAACGAGGCCGGATGTGCGTCAGGAATTCCATGACCCCAACGACATCTCATTAGCGATGTCGTTGTATGTAAAGCCCCCTTTAGGCTAAGGAGCACCATCCCGAGCAAGTATAACTGAATTGCTGGATGGCAGGGCTGTAGCAGGATTTATAAACTTCTCCTCCGCTGACTGAGCAGAGCAGGCTATTTTCTAATCAGCTGTAGTCCTGCTCTTTGCTCATTTGTAAACCCGTTCTGCAGAGTCAGTCAAAGAGCTTTTATATGGAGACAACCAAGGAGGAGTTGTTTTTTGCCTCTTGCTCCAGTCTTGCTTCACGGCTGAGTGAGCAGAGCAGGTAGGTCTGTTCACCATACTGCTCCTCTGCCTGATAGTTGAGAAATATGTGACAGTGGCCATATTTATCACATTCTTGCAGAACTCCTTTAAGGACATAAAGAAGAAACAGACATATTCTTGCATTACATTACATACAAATTAGAATTTCCTTAAAATTCCTAATTATCCAGCAAAGGTACATTGAAAAGTCTTAATCTTTACTCATCTACAATAACGGTATATGTATTATTATCTGAACAGTCAACTGAGCTCTGATATAGAGTACGGTATATGTTGCCTAAGGCTATGTGCGCACAGTGCGTTTTTCGCGGCGTTTTTGCGCGTTTTTCGGGTGCGTTTTTGGCCTCAAAACTGCAGGACTTTGCTTCCCCAGCAAACTCTGAGTTTTCATTTTTGCTGTCCGCACACATCTGTTTTTTTTCAGCTGCGTTTTTGTGGTGCCACAAAAACGCAGCATGTCAATTATTCCCGCGTTTTTCACTGCGCTTTTCATCCATTGAGTTCAATGGGATGTTGAAAGACGCAATGAGAAACGCAAATAGCTGCGTTTTGGTGCGTTTCTAAGACCAAAAACGCAGCTATAAACGCAGGAGGTGGGTAGTAAAGTGACGTGTACAGGAAGAGGATTCCTTCTGTCAGTATATACAGAAGCGTGAATCCTCCCGGTACCGTCCCGCCGCTTCCACCTCCCGTCCTGGGCATGTATGCTGCCGTGCGGCACCATGTCTGGGCGGGAGGTGGAAGCGGCTGCGAAAACAAAAGTGAACAGTAGAAAAAAAAAAAAAAGTTATACTCACCTGTCTGCAGCCTCCCGGTGCCATGCCCGCTCCCATCTCCTCTCACGGTATCGCCGCTCCGGCTGTGTGCAGACGGCCGGGAAAGCTCCGATGGATGCAGGACCTGGCGATGGATCACCTGATGCAGTCACCTGACGCATCAGGTGATCGTAAGTATCGCGGTGACGCGGGCGCCCGGCCGGTATCAGCGGATGCATCAGGAGACTTCATCCCTGATTACCGGCAGCTGCTGCAGCGATCGGACGGGATCAGACTCCCGCCCCATCGCTGCAGGAGCTGCCGGTAATCAGCACATAAGTGAGTATTATTTTCTTTTTTTTTTTTTTTTTTTTGCACCGATGCATCTGCTGATTGTATAACCGGCTTTTATACAATCAGCTGATGTATGATGGGATTCAGGCACTTGATCCTGACACATCATCTGATCGCTTTGCCTTCCAGCAAACCGATCAGATGATATTGGATCCGGATTGGACGGCGCGGGACCCTGACCCAGGATTACTGCGGAGGGGGGGTTTTTTATTTCAATAAAGATGGAGTCACTAATTGTGTTGTGTTTTATTTCTAATAAAAATATTTTTCTGTGTGTTGTGTTTTTTTTTATCTTTACTAGAAATTCATGGTGGCCATGTCTAATATTGGCGTGACACCATGAATTTCGGGCTTAGGGCCAGCTATACAGCTAGCCCTAACCCCATTATTACCCGGCGAGCCACACGGCATCAGGGCAGCTGGAAGAGTTGGATACAGCGCCAGAATATGGCGCTTCTATGAAAGCGCCATTTTCTGGGGTGGCTGCGGGACTGCAATTCACAGCGGGGGTGCCCAGAAAGCATGGGCACCCTGCACTGTGGATTCCAATCCCCAGCTGCCTAGTTGTACCCGGCTGGACTCAAAAATTGGGCGAAGCTCACGTCATTTTTTTTTTAAATTATTTCATGAAATTCATTAAATAATTTTAAAAAAAAGGGCTTCCCTATATTTTTGGTTCCCAGCCGGGTACAAATAGGCAGCTGGGGGTTGGGGGCAGCCCGTACCTGCCTGCTGTACCCGGCTAGCATTCAAAAATATGGCGAAGCCCACGTCATTTTTTTGTTTGGGGGGGCAAAGAAATCCTGCATACAGTCCTGGAAGGAGGATGCTGAGCCTTGTAGTTCAACAGCTGCTGTCTGCTCTCCTGCATACACTATTGGATGGAGGTTGCTGAGCCTTGTAGTTCTGCTCCCCCTAACTCTCCCTCAAGCATACAGTCCTGGATGGAGCATGCTGAGCCTTGTAGTTCTGCAGCTGCTGTCTGCTCTCCTGCATACACTATTGGATGGAGTATGCTGAGCCTTGTAGTTCTGCAGCTGTCTGCTCTTCTGCATACACTAGTGGAGAATGAAGAACACATTGAAGAAGGAAATGACATCAGACCTTTTTTTTTGTTCACTGATAAAAAACGCATAAGGACGCAGTGAGCAAAAACGCAGCAAAACGCAGCAAAAAAACGCACCAAATCGCGGCAAAATGCGTGCGTTTTTTGCCGCGTTTTTTCGACGCAGGTGCGTTTTTGTGCGTTTTTAGCGGCCAAAAACGCAGCGTCAAAAAGACGCAGTGTGCGAACCTAGCCTAAAGGCACAAATTAGCCTCTCGTTAGTCATTAATCATCATCTGGTTTCCAAGACAACAGAACATAATCACAGTGTTGACGTTGTTCCAGGTAGTCTATATATTTCCTCTTACAACATGCAGAGATTCTCAAATACAGTAACCAATGTTTGCAGGAAGGGGACAATATTTTTCAAGTGATTGCTATTTGTTGACTTAAAGATAAAGGTTCTCCTCTAGAGTCACTTATTTATTACTACTTGGGAGGCACAGAAGACAAGTACACTGATTGTTCTTTGTCAGTTTGTTTCATGTGAAGTGAGCAGGTAATTTATGAGGTTACCCAAGTCTAGCAGTGCGACAAAAACTTTTAAGTTTCATTTTTCTATGTTTAAGGCTAAGGGTAAGTTCACACAGTGCGTTTTTCGCGGCGTTTTTGCGCATTTTTAGGGTGCGTTTTTGCTCAGAAAACTGCATTACTTTGCTTCCCCAGCAAAGTCAATGAGTTTTCATTTTTGCTGTCTGCACACAGCGTTTTTTTTAGCTGCGTTTTTGTGGTGCCCACAAAAACGCAGCATGTCAATTATTTTTGCGTTTTTCACTGCGTTTTCAACCCCATGAGTTCAATGAGATGTTCAAAAATGCAATGAAAACCGCAAATTGCAAATATAGCTGCATTTTAGTGCGTTTTTATGACTAAAAACGCAACTATAAACGCAAGGGATGGGTAGAAAAGTGACATGTACAGGAAGAGGATTCCTTCTGTCAGTAAACAGAGAAGCGTGAATCTTCCCAGTAGCGCCACCGCTGCTTCCATTTCCCGCCCGGTGCCATGTCCGCTCCCGTGCGGGAGGTGGAAGCGGCTGCTATATCAAAGTGAACAGTAGAAAAATGTCATACTCACCTGTCTGCAGACTCCCGGTGCCATGTTTTTTTTTTTGTTTTTTTGCACTGATGCATTAGCCTAGACTGTACAGCGAGCGAGAGCCGAGGGATTGATTCCCCGGCGCTTGCTTTCAGTTCATGACAGCTGCAGACAGGCCGGGGTGATCTCCGGAGTTCAGGTGAGAGCACCGGAGATTCGCCCGGGATGTCTGCAGCTGTCATGAACTGAACCGCAAGTGCCAGGGAATCAATCACTCGGCACTCGAGGCTTAGCATCCTCCATCCAATAATGTATGCAGGAGAGCAGACAGCAGCTGCCGAACTACAAGGCTCAGCATCCTCCTTCCAGGACTGTATGCAGGATTTCTTTACCCCCCCAAAAAAATGACGTGGGCTTCGCCATATTTTCGTATGCTATCCGGGTACAGCAAGCAGTTATGGGCTGCCCCCAACCCCCAGCTGCCTATTTGTACCCGGCTGGGAACCAAAAATATAGGTAAGCCCTTTTTTTTAATTATTTCATGAATTTCATGAAATAATTTAAAAAAAAATGACGTGGGCTTCACCCAATTTTTGTGTCCAACCAGGTACAACTAGGCAGCTGGGGATTGGAATCCGTAGTGCAGGGTACCCAAGCTTTCTGGGCACCCCCGCTGCGAATTGCAGTCTGCAGCCACCCCAGAAAATGGCGCTTTCATAGAAGCGCCATCATCTGGCGCTGTATCCAACTCTTCCAGCTGCCCTGATGCCGGGTGGCTCGCTGGGTAATAATGAGGTTAGGGCAAGCTGTGTATTACCAGCTAGCCCTAAGCCCGAAATTCATGGTGTCACGCCAATATTAGACATGGCCACCATGAATTTCTAGTAAAGATAAAAATAAACAAAACACAGAAAAATATTTTTATTAGAAATAAAACACAACACAATTAGTGACTCCATCTTTACTGAAATAAAGAACCCTCCTCTGCAGTAATCCTGGGTCAAGGGTCCCGCGCCGTCCAATCCGGATCCAATATCATCTGATCGATTTGCTGGAAGGCAAAGCGATCAGATGATGTGTCAGGTTCAAGGGCCTGAATCATATGACACAGCAGCTGATTGTTTAAACAGCTTTTATACAATCAGCTGATGCATCAGTACAAAAAAAAACCCCCAAAACACACACTTCTGTGCAGCGTTGGACTGGCTACCGGAGGAATCTCCAGTAATGCCAGGCCTGGATTCAGGTACCTGCACTGCACTCCGGAGTTTTCACCTGTGCTCCAGAGTACAGCCGAGACTGTACAGCGAGCGCCGAGTGATTGATTCCCCGGCATCTGCGGTTCAGTTCATGACAGCTGCAGACCTCCCGGGCTGCAAGCGTCGGGGAATCAATCACTCGGAGCTCGCTCGCTGTACAGTCTAGGCTGATGCATCAGTGCAAAAAAAAACAAAAAAACAACTACACACGTCCGTGCTGTCGGTAATCAGCTGATGAAGTCTCCCGACGGCATCAACTGATAGCCGGCCTGGCGGTAAAAAGCCAGCATCACCGCAAGACTTTTGATCAGCTGATGCGTCAGGTGACCGCATCAGGTGATCACCACCAGGTCCTCACCGCCAGGTCCTGCAGCTATCGTAAGTGCCTGGGAGCCGACACACAGCCAGAGCGGGGGTGACGGTACCGGGAGAGGAGCTGGGAGCGGACATGGCACCGGGAGTCTGCAGACAGGTATGACATTTTTCTACTGTTCACTTTTGATTTAGCAGCCACTTCCACCTCCCGCACGGGAGCGGATATGGCACCGGGCGGGAAATGGAAGCAGCGGTGGCGGTACCGGGAGGATTCACGCTTCTTATTTACTGACAGAAGGAATCCTCTTCCTGTACATGTCACTTTTCTACCCACCCCTTGCGTTTATAGCTGCGTTTTTAGTCTTAAGAACACACTAAAACGTAGCTATATTTGCAATTTGCGGTTTTCATTGCATTTTTGAAAATATCATTTAACTCAATGGGTGAAAAACGCAGTGAAAAACGCAAAAATAATTGACATGCTGCGTTTTTGTGAGCACCACAAAAACGCAGCTAAAAAAAACCACTGTGTGCAGACAGCAAAAATGAAAACTCATAGACTTTGCTGGGGAAGCAAAGTCATGCAGTTTTCTGAGCAAAAACGCACCCTAAAAACGCGCAAAACCGCCACGAAAAATGCACTGTGTGAACTTACCCTAAAAGGCCTGACACCTATCGAATTCAGGTCTAAAATTCACCGTGAAGCCATACAGCTATGTGACAACATTCTGTCTGTCTGCAGCCACAATCAACGCTTTAAGAAGTAAGTATAGCGCCCCACGGGGAAGGTGCATTTAACCTACTCGTTGCTGGGCCGTCAACTGACGTGGTCACGGGTGGCCTATCCCGGCTCTGTTGCCCCGAGGCGTACAGAAGATGGCAGGGGAGAGATGTTGGGGGTAGTAGTGAGGTGAATGTTGTGACGCCACCTGTGGTATGTGGCCAGGGAATCGCTGCTGTCGCTGTCCTCCGGAGCAGATGGTGGTAGCAGCTATAAATGGTATCGCTCCCCACAGGTGGAGCGGGCCCCAGGGAGGATGATGAGGGGAGTAGTAATGGCGGCGCGGAGCGGGAGTACCGGTGATAAACTCAGAATCTATGGCTGCGGTTCCAGGTTGTTTACTCACTTTTAGTGTTCTGCAACCCGCCCAGGTAATACCGATCACTTGCTATGATGGGGTCCGTCGAACCCGAATCCCTTTAGAGATCAGTCCGGTTTGGTGTTTGGTGGGTTCCCTCCTTTTAACGCCTGTCTGTGGATCCCCTGGCTTGAAGCTACATGGAGTCTCGGGTTTTCACGAGTAGTGCTCTTGTCCCTATATGCAGGTGCCACGGTTCTGATATGGGATCCGGCTTGAAGCAAGGCCCCAGATCCTCTTTGGCACTGTGCTGTCGGGCGCTGTATGGTCAGGGAAGCTTGAATCTTTCCCCTTCCAGTCAGATTCTGGATAACCAACGTGAAGTATGACCTTCCCTATGGTCCTGCCGCCCTGTGTAGTGCCAGTTCCGAGCGGAGCAGATACACTCTCCCCATGTCAACCATGTGAACTTTTCCTCCTTCCCACTGGAGCACCTGTGAAAAACGACTGCTCCCCTGCTTTCCTGCTGAAGAACTCACTAACTTGTATTGGCTCCTGACTCCCCCTGCTGGCTGCTCCTCCTCCCTCCCAGGTCCTAAGCTAGTGGGACTGGGGCGCCTGTTGGAGGGCATCCTGTAAATGCCACTCTGTCGGCGACCCCTTTATTACCCGACCCTAGCCCAGTCCCCAGTGGGAATAGGGCAACCTAGTGTGTATTTGAGTGTGTAAGTGGTGTAACCGAGACTGACCTCCTCAGGAACTGGGTTTAGCATTACACCCAATTTTGGGTGCAATACTCTGTGGCGAGTGAAGCCTTAGGGGCATCACATATGCATTATTTTGGGGTTAATATAATGGATTGTATAATTTTTATCAATACTTAGGCAGGGAATGGGGTGGTCTTTGAGGGAAAAATATAGTTTTTTTCTATTTTTGCTTTATTATAGCATATGATATATAAATTACATACACACACAATATGTCACAAAAGTGAGTACACCCCTCCCATTTTTGTAAATATTTTATTGTATCTTTTCATCAGACAACACTGATGATAAGTCAGTTTGGTACAATGTAAAGTAGTCAGTCTATAGCTTGTATAACAGGACAAACTCAACACAGCAATTAATTTCTAAACCTCTGCCACAAAGTGAGTTCACCCCTAAATGAAAATGACAAAATTGTGCCCAAAGTGTCAATATTTTGTGTGGCCTCTATTATTTTCAAGCACTGAGTTAACTCTCTAAGGCATGGCGTTCACTAGAGCTTCACAGAAGCCACTGGGATCCTCTTGCATTCTCCATGATGCAAAAAGAGGATAGAGACCTGGTGGATAGAGAACTTTCGCCCCTCCACCTTCTTTTAGATGATGCCCCATAGATGCTCAATAGGGTTTAGGCCTGGAGACATGCTTGGCCAGTCCAGCACCCTTACCATCAGTTTTATTTAGCAAGGCAGTGGTTGTCTTGGAATAGTGTAAAGGGAGCTTTACACGCAACAATATCGCTAACAAGAGGTCGTTGGGGTCACGGAACTCGTGATGCACATCCGGCCTCGTTAGCGACATCGTTGCATGTGACACGTACGTGCGACCGCTAACGATGCAAAATACTCACCAAATCGTTGATTGCTGACACGTCGTCCATTTTCCAAAAGTCGTTCCTTGTTCTGGATGCAGACTGTTCGTCGTTCCTGAGGCAGCACACATCGCTACATGTGACACCCCAGGAATGACGAACAACACCGTACCTGCGTCCTCCAGCAATGAGGTGGGCGTGACTTCCATGCGGCTGCTCTCCGTCCCTCCACTTCTATTGGATGCCTGCCGCGTGACGTCACTGTGACGCTGCACAAACCGCCCCCTTAGAAAAGAGGCTGTTCGCCGGCCACAGTGACGTCGCTAAGAAGGTAAGTATGTGTGACAGGTCCTAGCGATATTGTGCGCCATGTGCAGCGATTTGCCCATGATGCACAAACGATGGGGGCGGGTGCTTTCATGAGCGACATCGCTAGCGATGCTGCTGCATGTAAAGCAGCCTTTAGGGTCATCATTATGTTGGAATACTGCCCTGCGGCCTAGCTTCAAGAGGGAATAGATCATACTCTGCTTTAATATGTCACAGTACATGTTGGCATTCATGGTTCCCTCAATAAATTGAAGCTCACCACATCACAACACTCATGCAGCCCCAAACCATGACATGGGCAAAACACACTTGTCTTTGTACTCCTTACCTGGTTGCCGCCAACCATGCTTGACATCATCTGAACCAAATAAGTTTATCTTGGTCTAATCAGACCACAGGACACGGTTCCAATAATACATATCCAAAAGGCCGCTTTACACACTACGACATCGCTAAAGCGATCTCGCTGGGGTCACGGAATTCGTGACGCATATCCAGCCGCATTAGCGATGTTGTTGCGTGTGACACCTATGAGCGATTTTGAATCGTCGCAAAGACGTTCAAAAGTGCTCATCGGTGACATGCCCTCCTAATCTCGAATATTGTTGCTGCTGCAGTAACGATGTAGTTTGTCGCTCCTGCAGGAACGAGGAACCTCTCCTTACCTGCCGCCGGCGGCAATGCAGAAGGAAGGAGGTGGGCAGGATGTTTACGTCCTGCTAATCTCCGCCCCTCCGCTTCAATTGGACGGCCGCCTAGTGACATTGTTACGGTTGCTGTGGCTCTGGAAACTAGATCCGGATTTCTTGCTACTGCACATGTGCAAGCGCTGGAGACTAAATCCTATCTTGGAGCCATTGCACTTGTGCGGGTGACATCATCGCTGACACGAGGTCACATGTCTCTGTCACCTTCTAAGCTGATTGGCCACTGGTCATGTGCTTGTGACACGTGGTCACATGTCTCTGATTCCTTCTATGCCGATTGGTCGCTGGTCATGTGCTTATGACGCTTTGCTCATTCCCTGAAGGCGGTGCAACACTTCTTGGGATTCATAAATTATTACAGGCAGTTCATCTCCCATTTCTCTACTTTGGTGGCCCCTTTGGTGGCCCCTTTCGTGGCCTTGACTAAGAAAGGTGCTAATCCAAAAGTCTGGTCTACTGAGACATCCCAGGCTTTGAGGCAGTAAAAAGACACTTTTCAACTGCTCCCGTTGTTCAAAGACCCGATGAAAATAAGCCCTTCCTCTTGGAGGTTGATGCCTCTTCAGTGGGTGCTTATGCGGTCTTGTATCAAAAGAACGGTGCAGGTAGAAAAAGGCCGTGTTTCTTCTTTGCTAAAACCTTTTCACCGTCAGATAGAAACTATACCATTGGGGATAGGGAACTGCTCGCCCTGAGATTAGCCTTGGAGGAGTGGCGTCACTTGCTGGAAGGAGCGAAACATCCTTTCCAGGTCTATACAGACCATAAGAATCTGATGTACTTACAAACCGCTCAGCATCTGAATCCTCGCCAAGCCCGTTGGTCCTTGTTTTTCTCCCGCTTTCACTTCTACATCAACTATCTGTCTGGGAGGAAGAATAACAAGGCAGACGCTCTGTCTCGCTCTATGGTTTCTACCCAGGAAGAGATTGACAAACCTCGTCTTATCCTTCCCTCCAGGGTTTTTCATACACTCTCCCCTGTGACGTTAGACCAAATCCCACCGGGCAAGACCTTTGTGCCGCCTGATCGACAGAATGATATACTGTCGTGGGCCCACACCTCAAAGGTGGGTGGGAATTTTGGTATTAGGCGGACACGAGAGTTACTGGAGAGGTGGTATTGGTGGCAACACTTAGCCAGCCACGTCAAGAGATATGTCGGTTCCTGCTACTCGTGTGCTCGCAACCGTCCATTATGGCAGAGACCGGCTGGGCTCTTGCATCCTTTTCCAGTGCCAGATAGACCATGGGAGGTGGTAGGCATGGACTTTGTGGGTGATCTTCCGTGTTCACAGGGACATAGATTTGTGTGGGTCATTACGGACCATTTCTCCCGGATGGTTCATCTCGTACCGTTATCGAGAATCCCGTCTTCCAGGGTACTAGCCAAACTATTGCTCAAGCATGTCTTTAGGCTTCACGGGATGCCAGATCATATCATTTGTATCATAGTATCATAGTATCATAGTTTTTAAGGTTGAAGGGAGACTCTAAGTCCATCTAGTTCAACCCGTAGCCTAACATGTTGATCCAGAGGAAGGCAAAAAAACCCCAATGTGGCAAACAAGTTCCAATGGGGGAAAAATTTCCTTCCTGACTCCACATCCGGCAAGTGAAGTTTACCATCCACCCATACACCCAAGTCTTTTTCTGTGTCTGTTTTACCCAGTGTTCTACAATTAAGTACATAATCATACATTTTATTTCCTCTACCCAAGTGCATGACCTTACATTTATCTACATTAAACTTCAATTGCCACTTCTCAGCCCAATCCTCCAATTTACATAAATCTCCCTGTAATATAAAATTATCCTCCTCTGTATTGATTACCCTGCAGAGTTTAGTATCATCTGCAAATATTGAAATTCTACTCCGCATGCCCCCAACAAGGTCATTTATAAATATGTTGAAAAGAAGCGGGCCCAATACTGACCCCTGTGGTACCCCACTATGAACTGAGACCCAGTCCGAGTACGTACCATTAATAACCACCCTTTGTTTCCTATCACTGAGCAAGTTTTTAACCCAGTTACACATATTTTCCCCTATCCCCATTATTCTCATTTTATGTACCAACCTTTTGTGTGGCACCGTATCAAAAGCTTTTGAAAAGTCCATATACACAACATCCACTGCATTTCCCTGGTCCAGGCTTGAACTTACCTCTTCATAGAAGCTGATCAAATTAGTTTGACAGGATCGATCCCTCATAAACCCATGTTGATACTCTGTCATAAGGTTATTTTTCTTGAGATACTCCAGTATAGCATCTCTCAAGAAACCCGCAAGGATTTTACCAACCGAAGAGGTTAAACTCACCGGCCTATAATTTCCCGGCTCAGTTTTTGTCCCCTTTTTGAATATTGGCACCACATTTGCTATGCGCCAGTCCTGCGGTACCGACCCTGTTATTAAGGAATCTGAGAAGATTAAAAATAATGGTCTATCTATCACAGAACTCAATTCCTGTAGTACTCTGGGGTGTATGCCATCCGGGCCCGGAGATTTGTCAACCTTAGTGATTTCGAGGCGGCGGCGTACTTCCTGCTGGGTTAAGCAGGTAATATTCAAGGGTGAATTTATGGTATCACTGGTCATGTCATCTGCCATGGCATTTTCTTGTAGAAAAAAAGTCATTCAGCAGGTTGGCTTTACCCTCATCCCCTTCCACCATTTCACCAAGACTATTTTTAAGGGGGCCAACACTATCGCTTTTCAGTTTTTTACTGTTTATGTAGTTAAAGAATATTTTAGGATTATTTTTACTTTCTCTCGCAATGAGTCTCTCTGTCTCAAACTTAGCTAACTTAATTTGCTTTTTACATATTTTATTTAATTTTCTATAATTATATAATGCCTCATCACTACCTACCCTCTTTAATTCTTTTAAGGCTTTCTGTTTTTCTTTTATTGCTTCCCTTACAGCTCTATTTAGCCATAGGGGTTTCCTCCTATTTCTAGCATGTTTGTTCCCATAGGGTATATTTTCTGCACAAGCCCTATTCAGGATGCTCATAAAAGTCTCCCATTTGCTTTGTGTACTTTTATTACTTAGTACATCATCCCAGTTTATTGCACTAAGATCATCTCTCAACCGTTTAAAATTTGCTTTCCTGAAGTTTAGTGTTTTTGTAGCCCCTCTACTAGACATCTTACTAAAGAATACATGAAAACTTATTATTTTGTGATCACTATTCCCCAAGTAACCCCCAACTTGTATATTTGATATGCAGTCTGGCCTATTGGTTAGTACAAGGTCTAGTAGTGCTCCCCCTCTTGTGGGGTCCTGTACCATTTGTGAAAGGTAATTATCTTTCATTGTTATCAAAAATCTATTTCCTTTGCTGGAACTGCAAGTTTCTGTTCCCCAATTTATATCAGTAATTTATATTAAAGTCCCCCATAATAATTACCTCTCCGAGACTCGTTGCTTTATCAATTTGCTTTATGAGGAGATTCTCTACCTCTTCCATAATATTCGGCGTCTTATAACACACCCCTATCAGTATTTTATTATTCATTCTCCCCCCCCTTATCTCCACCCATAGGGACTCTACATTCTCAGTACCCTCACATATGTTGTCATGCAGGATGGGTTTTAAGGATGATTTTACATATAGACACACACCTCCCCCTCGCTTATTTGTACGGTCATTCCTGAATAGGCTATAACCCTGTAAATTAACAGCCCAGTCATAGCTCTCATCCAGCCATGTCTCTGATATCCCCACTATATCATAATTTTCTTCCAACAATAATAATTCTAATTCCTCCACCTTATTTGTGAGGCTTCGGGCATTAGTGTACATGCACGTTACGTATGACTCTGTACCTATATTCCTGCTTACTGTATTGACTGTCCTAACCCTTCCCCCCGTGCCACCCCCAATTTCATTACTTGTGCCCTGGTCACTATCTGCACTACATTCCCCTTCTATAAAGTGAATACCCTCGCCCCCCATTCCTAGTTTAAACACTCCTCCAACCTTCTAGCCATTTTCTGCCCCAGCAGAGCTGCACCCTCCCCATAGTGATAGAGGCCCGCAATTTGCTCCCCGTTTCTGGCGAGATCTGTTACGGTTGCTGTGGTTCTGGAGACTATGTCCGGATTTCTTGCTATTGCACATGTGCAAGCGCTGGAGACTAAGTCCTATCTTGGAGCCATTGCACATGTGCGGGTGACATCATCGCTGACACGAGGTCACATGTCTCTGACACCTTCTAAGCTGATTGGCCACTGGTCATGTGCTTGTGACACGTGGTCACATGTCTCTGACACCTTCTATGCCGATTGGTCGCTGGTCATGTGCTTGTGACACTAGGCCAGCGTGACGTCATTGCTGTCATTCTGGCAGCGGATTGGCTCTGGTGTCCTCCATCTTGGATGAGGCACAGAGTCTATATAAGACCCTGACGCACACAGTCCTCTTGGTTCATGCATAAGGGTAGACGCCCTGTGCACGTCCCTCTAGGCATCTCTCTGTCTATGTTAGGTGAGTGCTACCGGCAGGGTAGCGTTCTTATACCTTACAGCTTCGGCTGCAGTCCGTATCCTTACCTCTTAGTGGAGCGGACATAGGCAGGTGCCTGAGGCACATGGTCCGGCTGGGCCTTGTGATTCTACTCGTAGGTGGACGTTGCCGCTAGGGTAACGTTCCTTATACTGCGTCTGGCAGTTGCTCGTATCCTCGCACACTAGGGGAGCGAACAGAGGTAGGAGCTTTGTGCGGCTTATGCTGCTGTCCGTCTCTTTTGCACCACTAGAAGAGCGGACCTAGGCAGGTGCCATATCTAGTGGTTCGTGTCCTCGCACACTAGTGGAGCGAACGCAGGTAGGAGCTTTGTGCGGCTTACGCTGATGTCCATCTCTTTTGCACCACTAGAAGAGCGGACCTAGCAGGTGCCATATCTAGTGGTTCGTGTCCTCGCACACTAGTGGAGCGAATGCACGTAGGAGCTTTGTGCGGCTTACGCTGCTGTCCGTTTCCTGGCACCACTAGAGGAACGGACCTAGGTAGGTGCCATTTCACACTCACTGCTTTTGTCTCTGTGATCTTTAACAGAGACCATTTCACACACCCTTCAAGTAAGGGAGGAATTGCTTTATTTTCTAATTATATTCCTCTGAGTTTAACAGAGGTATTGCACTCTGCACTTGTGCTATTATTTTTTACAGTGGCACACTTATATACCCCTTATCCTCTGCCATAGTCTGCAGCAGAGTCTTTGCACGGTGGACTCTGACTGTCTGACATTCCTTTAGGTTTTATTATCAGACAGCCCCCCGTAATATTAGGACTGAGCCAAGGGTCTGGCAGTTATGGCAGAATATCAGCAGTTACACCGTTACATACAAGTACTTGAGTCGCGGCTCAAGAGTATAGAGGATAAACCTCAGACCATGGTGACATCTGCACATGATCCTCGACTTGCTCTGCCAAACAGATATTCTGGCGATGCCAGATCATGTCGTGGTTTCATTAGTCAGTGTCAGATACACCTAGAGGTCAACTCTTCTCGCTTCTCTACGGAGAGGTCCAGAGTAGGCTTTATCATCTCCTTACTTCAGGACAAAGCCTTAGAATGGGCGACTCCCTTATGGGAGCGCTCTGATGTAGTTACTCTGAGACATCAAGACTTTCTTGATGCTCTTAAAGCGGTATTCATGGGTCCGCAGGTTACCCATGATGCGGCCCTGAGACTGTTAGATCTATCTCAGGGTTCGTTATCCACTAGTTCTTATGCCATTGCTTTTAGAACTCTGGTGGCAGAACTAGATTGGCCAGAGAAGGTGTTGATTCCTATCTTCTGGAGAGGGTTGGCAGGCTATGTCAAGGATGCCCTTGCTACTCGTGAGGTCCCTGCTTCTCTGGAGGACTTGATTACAGTAGCAACGAGGATCGACGTACGCCATAGGGAACGTAGACTCGAGGTCTCTTCCTCACGCCCTAAGCATCGGGCTATTCCAGCTGTTGAGGGTCCACTACCATCTTCCTCAGAATCTGAAACATCTCCCACTCCTATGGAGTTAGGTCATACGTCCTCCAGACTACGCAAGTCTGGTCCTCCTATATGTTACGTATGTCGTCAGGCTGGGCACTATGCCAATAAGTGTTCTAGTCATCAGGGAAACTCCCAGGCCTAGTAACCATTAGAGGGGGGTTACTAGAAACGTCTTCTGCACCCTCTAAGTGTAGTATCCCAGGTCAGCTCTCATTCTCTGAGAATACATGGCCTATTATGGCTTTTGTGGATTCCGGAGCTGACGGGACTTTTGTGTCCTCAGGATTTGTAAAGGGACACAATATTCCCTCTATCATGTTAGAGGCGCCTATTCCTGTCCGTCTTGTTAATGGGACTATGTTGTCTGACTCCATTACATTGAGGACAGTTCCCTTGCGCCTTTCCCTGCCTCAGGGTCACATAGAGGAGATTTCTTTTCTTGTTTTGCCTGAGGGTATAGACGATGTCCTTCTGGGTCTCCCATGGCTTCGGACTCATGCTCCTCACATTGACTGGGAGTCCGACTGAATTATTAGTTGGGGTTCGAAATGTCAATCCCGATGTCTTCCCTTACCACCTAAGGTTGTTGCGGTTGCATCAACTGATCTCTCTCCCATACCTACACCCTATTTGGATTTCGCTGACGTGTTCTCCAAAAAGGGTGCTGAAGTTCTTCCACCCCATAGGCCGTATGACTTTGCCATAGACCTTATCCCAGGTTCGGTTCCACCTAAGGGCAGGGTTTACCCCCTGTCGATACCTGAGTCGGAGGCCATGTCGACCTATATAAGAGAGAGTTTAGAGAAGGGGTTCATTCGTAAGTCTGTCTCTCCCGCGGGAGCTGGGTTTTTCTTTGTTCGGAAGAAAGAGGGTGATTTGCGTCCCTGCATAGATTACAGGGGTATCCACGCAATCACAATAAAGAACAAATACCCGTTACCTTTAATTTCTGAGCTCTTTGACAGACTGAGGGGAGCTCAGTTTTTTATGAAGTTGGATCTGCGGGATGCGTATAACTTGGTACGAATTCGAGAGGGTGACGAATGGAAGACCGCTTTTAACACCCGAGATCGTCACTTTGAATACCTCGTCATGCCTTTTGGTTTATGTAATGCACCCGCAGTATTTCAGGACTTCGTAAACGATGTGTTCAGGGATTTACTGTTATCCTCCGTCGTGGTATATCTGGACGACATCCTGATTTTTTCTCCTGATCTGGAGACTAGAGTTGAGCGCGGTTCGTGGTTCGAGGTTCTCCAGTTCTAGGCTCGAGTGATTTTGGGGGCTGTTCGAGATCGAACTAGAACTCGAGCTTTTTGCAAAAGCTCGATAGTTCTAGATACGTTCGAGAACGGTTCTAGCAGCAAAAAGCAGGGCTTTTTACAGCTACAGTGTGCAGGAGCCATCGCTGGCAGCCTGCCACAAGCTGGTAACCAAGATAAACATCGGGTATCCAAGCAAAGCCCTTTGGTTAGTAACCCGATGTTTATCTTAGTTACGTGCAGGAAGCCCACACTTCCCCGCTTAGCTCGCTCCGCCCCCTCCTGCCCACGGCATGTATTGTACACACGTACACACACACACACACACACACACACACAGACACACAGACACACAGACACACAGACACACAGACACACACTCTCACACACACTCTGCACACATGGTCCCGCTCGGCTTACCTGCGGTGATGAAGTCCCGCCATCCCGACCTCAGCGCTGTCACTGTCCTCCATGGCCGCCGCTTGTCACTTCACCTCTCGCTTCCGACCCGAGACTGACTAGCGGTGACGTCACGGGCCTCTCGCGATATTTGGCTGTGAAGGCGGCGGTCATTGAACTCAGTGACAGGGGCTGTCAGCAGTGCTGGAGATCAGCGCAGGTAATGTACCTCGCTGACAGCAGCACTTGTCATCCCCTGCAGTGACCTGGGCTGACTCATTGATGTTAGCTCAGGTCACTGCACTGCTCTCCCAGCCAATGGGGAACATTCTGCTCTTCATTGACTGGGACAGTGTGGATCGTCATGGCAACCCCTTGGATTACACCAGACCTGGATTTGTTTTTCATTCTAATAAATTGGTTAAAGAGGGAATGTTTTGGGGAGTGTTTTTTCAAATAAAAATGTGTTTGTCGTCTATTTTTTTTTATTACTGACTGGGTTGGTGGTGTCGGGTATCTGATAGACGCCTGACCTCACCAACCCCAGGGCTTGATGCCAGGTGACATTACACATCTGGTATTAACCCCATATATTAGCCCGTTTGCCACCGCACCAGGGCGCGGGATGAGCTGGGTCGAAGCACCAGGATTGGCGCATCTAATGGATGCGCCACTTCTGGGGCGGCTGCGGCCTGCTATTTTTAGGCTGGGGAGAGTCCAATAACCATGGACCTCCCTAGTCTGAGAATATCAGGCCCCAGCTGTCTGCTTTACCTTGGCTGGTGATCCAATTTTGGGGGACCACTACGTGTTTTTTTTTTAAAATTATTTATTTAAGTTAAAATAACAGCGTGGGGTGCCCTCAGTTTTGGATTACCAGCCAAGGTGAGGTTGCCAGCTGTGGTCTGCAGGCTGCAGCCGTCTGCTTTACCCTAGCTGGCTACAAAACTAGGGGGAACCCTACGTCACTTTTTTTTTCATTTTTTTGGCTAAATACAAAGCTAAGCACCCCTTAGTGCCACATGAAAGGCACCAAAAGGTGCTCCACTTTTTCTCCATTTTTTCTACATTTTTTCTCCACTTTTTCTACATTTTTTTTCTCCATTTTTTCTCCACTTTTTCTCCACTTTTTCTCCATTTTTTCTCCACTTTTTCTCCACTTTTTCTCCATTTTTTTCCAATTTTTCTCCACTTTTTCTCCACTTTTTTTCTCCACTTTTTCTCCATTTTTATCCATTTTTTTCTCCACTTTTTCTCCATTTTTTTCTCCATTTTTTCTCCACTTTTTCTCCACTTTTTCTCCATTTTTTTCTCCACTTTTTCTCCACTTTTTCTCCACTTTTTCTCCATTTTTTCTCCATTTTTTCTCCACTTTTTCTCCATTTTTTTCTCCACTTTTTCTCCACTTTTCCTCCACTTTTTATCCATTTTTTTCTTCACTTTTTCTCCATTTTTTCTCCACTTTCTCTCCACTTTTTCTCCACTTTTTCTCCACTTTTTCTCCATTTTTTCTCCACTTTTTCTCCACTTTTTATCCACTTTTTTCTCCACTTTTTTCTCCACTTTTTCTCCACTTTTTCTCCACTTTTTTCTCCACTTTTTCTCCACTTTTTATCCAATTTTTCTCAACTTTTTCTCCACTTTTTCTCCACTTTTTCTCCATTTTTATTCCACTTTTTCTCCACTTTTTCTCCACTTTTTTTCTCCACTTTTCTCCACTTTTTATCCATTTTTTTCTCCACTTTGTCTCCACTTTTTCTCCACTTTTTCTCCATTTTTTTCTCCACTTTTTCTCCACTTTTTCTCCATTTTTTCTCCACTTTTTCTCCACTTTTTCTCCACTTTTTCTCCACTTTTTCTCCATTTTTATTCCACTTTTTCTCCACTTTTTATCCATTTTTTTCTCCACTTTTTCTCCACTTTTTCTCTATTTTTTCTCCACTTTGTCTCCACTTTGTCTCCATTTTTTCTCCATTTTTTCTCCACTTTTTCTCCACTTTTTCTCCACTTTTTCTCCACTTTTTCTCCACTTTTTTTCTCCACTTTTTCTCCACTTTTTCTCCACTTTTTTTCTCCACTTTGTCTCCACTTTTTATCCAATTTTTTCTCCACTTTTTCTCCACTTTTTCTCCACTTTTCTCCACTTTTTTTCTCCACTTTTTCTCCACTTTTTATCCATTTTTTTCTCCACTTTTTCTCCACTTTTTCTCCATTTTTTTTTCCAATTTTTCTCCACTTTTTCTCCATTTTTTTCTCCACTTTTTCTCCACTTTTTTTCCATTTTTTTCTCCACTTTTTCTCCACTTTTTCTCCACTTTTTCTCCACTCTTTCTCCATTTCTTCTCCACTTTTTCTCCACTTTTTCTCCACTTTTTCTCCACTTTTTCTCCACTTTTTTTCTCCACTCTTTCTCCATTTTTTCTCCACTTTTTAATCCATTTTTTTTCTACACTTTTTCTCCATATTTTCTCCACTTTGTCTCCACTTTTTCTCCATTTTTTCTCCACTTTTTCTCCACTTTTTATCCATTTTTTCTCCACTTTTTATCCATCTTTTCTCCACTTTTTCTCCACTTTTTATCCATTTTTTCTCCACTTTTTCTCCACTTTTTCTCCATTTTTTTCTCCATTTTTTTCTCCACTTTTTCTCCACTTTTTCTCCACTTTTTCTCCACTTTTTCTCCACTTTTTATCCACTTTTTATCCATTTTTTTCTCCATTTTTTCTCCACTTTTTCTCCACTTTTTCTCCATTTTTTTCTCCACTTTTTCTCCACTTTTTTTCCATTTTTTTCTCCACTTTTTCTCCACTTTTTCTCCACTTTTTCTCCACTTTTTATCCATTTTTTTCTCCACTTTTTCTCCACTTTTTCTCCACTTTTTCTCCACTTTTTCTCCACTTTTTTTTCTCCACTTTTTCTCCATTTTTTCTCCACTTTTTCTCCACTTTTTAATCCATTTTTTTCTCCACTTTTTCTCCACTTTTTCTCCATTTTTTCTCCACTTTGTCTCCACTTTTTCTCCATTTTTTCTCCACTTTTTCTCCACTTTTTATCCATTTTTTCTCCACTTTTTATCCATTTTTTCTCCACTTTTTCTCCACTTTTTATCCATTTTTTCTCCACTTTTTCTCCACTTTTTCTCCATTTTTTTCTCCACTTTTTCTCCACTTTTTCTCCACTTTTTATCCATTTTTTTCTCCACTTTTTCTCCACTTTTTCTCCGTTCTTTTTCTATGGTCGGTCTACCCATTAGCTCTGCCATGCATACTGCAGCTCTACACCTACTGCACATGTTACTTTATGATTGACATCTCTTTCGTACCAGAGCTGTCTAAGCCTACTCTGACCCCATATTTGTCATTACTATATTGTCCTTGTACTGTATTATGAAATTTGTATCATGTGTTTCATTTCTTGCTGTGTTGCAATTTTTTTGCTGCATCCCAATTGTACCTCTACATTGTTTGAGTTTATGTTATTGTTCTCTCACTCTTATGTGATACTGATTATTGTCATTTTTCATGATTACATGCAGATAAGTTCAATCTGACGAAGGCTCAGGCCGAAACGTCATTTGTAACTTGTTTTGGACAAAAACATATATGCTTATGAAATTTTTTTTTTTCTTAATACGGACCAATAAAGAGTGATTTTGCATTACTATCCGTTGTGACTTACTGACTTACAATTTGAATATTTCCCAGAGGGGCATTGCAGCTATAAGTCCCCTTACCTGGCAGCCAGACTGGCTTGCAAAGTCTCCTTAAGGAGAGTAGTGTTCCTCCGTGGTCCCCACATAGCTTTCTCATGAGCCAGATCAGACACCCCCATACTTTGCACTGACGAGGGGCAAGCACCCCGAAACACCGTGTCTGCAAATTGGGATTCTGATCTGGCTTATATATCCTGAGTCATATTGCAAAGGATTGTTGAAAATCCACTTGTGACTTTTAGGATCGCTACTTCCAATAGGTGGCGCTGTGCTAGAGTTTGTCTCCTTTACTGGAGAGACGATTTGAATATTTCCCAGAGGGGCATTGCAGCTATAAGTCCCCTTACCTGGCAGCCAGACTGGCTTGCAAAAACTCCTTAAGGAGAGTAGTGTTCCTCCGTGGTCCCCACATAGCTTTCTCATGAGCCAGATCAGACACCCCCATACTTTGCACTGACGAGGGGCAAGCACCCCGAAACACCGTGTCTGCAAATTGGGATTCTGATCTGGCTTATATATCCTGAGTCATATTGCAAAGGATTGTTGAAAATCCACTTGTGACTTTTAGGATCGCTACTTCCAATAGGTGGCGCTGTGCTAGAGTTTGTCTCCTTTACTGGAGAGACAATTTGAATATTTCCCAGAGGGGCATTGCAGCTATAAGTCCCCTTACCTGGCAGCCAGACTGGCTTGCAAAGTCTCCTTAAGGAGAATAGTGTTCCCCCGTGACTTAGTCTGGGAGATTTAGAGTGCCGAGGTTACTCACTAATTTTATCTATTATTACCTCTCAGCACCTATATACCAGTGAGCAGAGCTTCCTCTACAGTAGTTCTCCTGATTAGGCATGCCCTTACCTCATGAGCAGGGCATTGCAGCTTTGGTAGCAACCATTACGACATGGACTCTGCTGCTGTGGACCCGAGAAGAGTGAGTGCAGATTCATTGCACCCACACTCCTCACATGAAGGGTCCGCACTCCTAGAAAATGGGGGATACATTCCCTGAGTGTCTCCCCCCCATATTCTAGATGGTCCAGAGTCGTCGTGGGACCCCTTTATTTTTTTTCTTACAATAAATTGGTGAAAGAGGAAATGTTTTGGGGACTGTTTTTTCAAATAAATTTCTTTTGTCGATTTTTTTTTTTTTGTTAGTACTGACAGTTTATGATGTTGGGTATCTAATAGACGCCATGACATCACAAACTGCTGGGCTTGATCTCAGGTGACTTTACAGCTAGTATCAACCCGATTTATTACCCCGTTTGCTACTGCACCAGGGCACGGGATGAGCTGGGGTGAAGCGCCAGGATTGGCGCATCTAGTGGATGCGCCACGTCTGGGGTGCCTGCGGCCTGCTATTTTTAGGCTGTGAAGGCCCAATAACTATGGACCTTCCCACCCTGAGAATACCAGACCACAGCTGTCCGCTTTACCTTGGCTGGTGATCCAATTTGGGGGGGACCCTACTTTTATTGTGTAATTATTAATATTTATAAAATAATTATAAAAAAGAGCCTGAGGGGACCTCCACATTGGATCCCCAACCACGGTAAAGCTGCCAGCTGTGGTTTTCAGGCTACAGCCGTCTGCTTTACCCTTGCTGGCTATCAAAAATGGGGGGACCCAACGTCATTTTTTTTTTTAACTATTTTTTAAATAGAAAAAATTAATGGGCTTCCCTGTATTTTGATTGCCAACCAAGGTATCGGCAGGCAGATGGGGGTGGCAACCCATAGCTGTCTGCTTTATCTGCGCTGAGAATCAAAAATACCGCGGAGCGCTACGTCATTTTTTTAAAGATTTATTTTTACAGCACTGTGATGTCCAGCAATCAAAATACAGGGAAGCCCATTTTATTTTTAGTTATTTAAATAAATAATTAAAAAAAATATATATGGGCTCCCGCTGCATTTTTTGTATGGCTAGCTAAGGGTAATCCAAGCAGCTACTGGCTGCTAACCCCCACTGCTTGGTGTTACCTTCACTGGCAATGGAAAATCCAGGGAAGCATTTCTTATTTTTTTTTTTGCCAAAAAACTACAAAAAAAGGACGTGAGCTTCGCCATATTTTTGTATGCTAGCCAGGTACAGCAGGAAGCCACGGGCTGCCTCCAACCCCCAGTTGCCTATTTGTACCCGGCTGGGAACCAAAAATATAGGGAAGCCCGTTTTTTTTAATTATTTCACTTATTTCATGAAATAATTAAAAAACAAATGACGTGGGCTTCGCCCCATTTTTGTGTCCAGCCGGGTACAACTAGGCAGCTGGGGATTGGAATCCGCAGCACAGGTTAGCCCGAGGTTTCTGGGCGCCTCTGCTGCAGATTTCAGTCCGCAGCCGTCCCAGAAAATGGCGCTCTCATAGAAGCGCCATCATCTGGCGCTGTATCCAACTCTTCCAACAGCCCTGGAGCCGGGTGGCTTGTTGGGTAATCATGAGTTAATACTGGCTTTGTTTTACTAGCCAGTATTAAGCCAGAGATTCTTAATGTCAGGCACGTTTGACCCGGCCATTAAGAATCTCCAATAAAGGGTTAAAAAAAAACACCACACAGAGAAAAAATACTTTAATAGAAATAAATACACAGACACATTAGAGACTCCATCTTTATTACCCCCTGTCAGCCCTCCACGATCCTGCTCTTCTGTCTTCTTTCTTTCTAGTGTAGTAGTAGTGACGATTGTAGTGAGGAAGGATGAGGTTCACCAGCTCATCACTTGGGGCTGGGGAACCTCATCCTCACTACAATCCTCACTAGTGTAGTAGTAGTGACGATTGTAGTGAGGAAGGATGAAGTTCACCAGCTCATCACTTGGGGCTGGGGAACCTCATCCTCACTACAATCCTCACTACAATCGTGAAGCAGCGTGCAGCCTTCACTCCGTGAGTGATCAGTGCTGGCTGTCAGCGGTAAAAGCGGTAACGCTGACAGACGCGTTACCATAGCAATGGTGCTCTTGGAGCCGCGGTTAGCGGTGACGTCACCGCTAACTGCGTTGCTATGGCAACGGTGATCTCCGTTAATGACCGGCTGTGTCAGCCGGTCCCTAACAGAACGGGGAGTCGACCATATGCTAGAGCATGTCGCCGGTACACAGCGATACACATATGTGCACCGTGTACCGGAGAGATGCATTCGCAGGTCCTACATGACGCGTCATAGTCATGTGACCAGTCTGTAGCCAATGAGATAATAGCCACGTGACTGGTCACATGGCTATTTTGACGTCACGATAGGTCCTGCATCTCTGCTGGCAGTGCAGGTCACCGGGAGGATTAAGCGATCATCGGATGGAATAGCGGCAGGAGACAGAGTGCAGAAGGGATCGCGGGGACCGGTAAGTGTTATGGCAATGTTTATTAACTGTTTGTGTACATTTATAATGCATTTTTATGTGTTTGTGATTGCCTCCCATTATAGCCTATAGGTTCGAGTTCGGTTCGTCGAACGTTCGACGAACCGAACTCGAACGGGACCCCCGTTCGGCGAACCGACCTCGAGCCGAACCGCGACCGGTTCGCTCATCTCTACTGGAGACTCATCGTCAGGATGTCGTTCGTGTCCTTTCCCGTATAAGGGAGCACTCTTTGTTTGCTAAACTCGAAAAATGTGTATTCGAGCAGTCATCCTTGCCTTTTTTGGGCTACATTATCTCACAAGAGGGTCTGGCTATGGATCCTGCGAAGCTCTCTGCTGTCCTGGAATGGTCCGAACCTCATTCCTTGAAGGCGGTGCAACGCTTCTTAGGATTCATAAATTATTACAGGCAGTTCATACCCCATTTCTCTACTTTGGTGGCCTTGACTAAGAAAGGTGCTAATCCAAAAGTCTGGTCTACTGAGACATCCCAGGCTTTTGAGGCAGTAAAAAGACACTTTTCAACTGCTCCCGTTCTTCAAAGACCCGATGAGAATAAGCCCTTCCTCTTGGAGGTTGATGCCTCTTCAGTGGGTGCTGGTGCGGTCTTGTATCAAAAGAACGGTGCAGGTAGAAAAAGGCCATGTTTCTTCTTTGCTAAAACCTTTTCACCGGCAGAGAGAAACTATACCATTGGGGATAGGGAACTGCTCGCCCTGAGATTAGCCTTGGAGGAGTGGCGTCACTTGCTGGAAGGAGCGAAACATCCTTTCCAGGTCTATACAGACCATAAGAATCTGACGTACTTACAAACCGCTCAGCGTCTGAATCCTCGCCAAGCCCGCTGGTCCTTGTTTTTCTCCCGCTTTCACTTCTCCATCAACTATCTGTCTGGGAGGAAAAATAACAAGGCAGACGCTCTGTCTCGCTCTATGGTTTCTACCCAGGAAGAGATTGACGAAGCTCGTCTTATCCTTCCCTCCAGGGTTTTTCATACGCTCTCCCCTGTGACGTTAGACCAAATCCCACCGGGCAAGACCTTTGTGCCGCCTGATCGACAGAATGATATACTGTCGTGGGCCCACACCTCAAAGGTGGGTGGGAATTTTGGTATTAGGCGGACACGAGAGTTACTGGAGAGGTGGTATTGGTGGCCACACTTAGCCAGCCACGTCAAGAGATATGTCAGTTCCTGCTACTCGTGTGCTCGCAACCGTCCATTATGGCAGAGACCGGCTGGGTTCTTGCATCCTTTTCCAGTGCCAGATAGACCATGGGAGGTGGTAGGCATGGACTTTGTGGGTGATCTTCCGTGTTCACAGGGACATAGATTTGTGTGGGTCATTACGGACCATTTCTCCCGGATGGTTCATCTCGTACCGTTATCGAGAATTCCATCTTCCAGGGTACTAGCCAAACTATTCCTCAAGCATGTCTTTAGGATTCACGGGATGCCAGATCGTATCAATTTGCTCCCCGTTTCTGTTGAGATCTGTTACGGTTGCTGTGGCTCTGGAGACTATGTCCGGATTTCTTGCTACTGCACATGTGCAAGCGCTGGAGACTAAGGCGGGCTTTGCACGCTGCGACATCGGTAACAATGTGTTACCGATGCTGCAGCGATAGTCCCGCCCCCGTCGCACGTGCAATATTTAGTGAAAGCTGCCGTAGCGATTATTATCGCTACGGCAGTTTCACACGCACATACCTGCCGTGCGACGTCCCTCTGGCCGGCGACCCGCCTCCTTCCTAAGGGGGCGGGTCGTGCAGTGTCACAGCGACGTCACACGGCAGGCGGCCAATTGAAGTGGAGGGGCGGAGATGAGCAGGATGTAAACATCCCGCCCACCTCCGTCCTTCTCATTGCAGCCGGCGGCAGGTAAGGTGAAGTTCCTCGCTCCTGCGGCTTCATACACAGCGATGTGTGCTGCCGCAGGAGCGAGGAACAACATCGTACCTGTCGCTGCACCGGCATTATGGAAATGTCGGAGGCTGCAGCGATGTTACGATAACGACGCTTTTGCGCTCGTTCATCGTATCAAAAAGGATTTGCACGTTGCGATATCGACTGCGACGCCGGATGTGCATCACTTTCGATTTAACCCCATCGACATCGCACGTGCAATGTCGCAACGTGCAAAGCCGCCCTTAGTCCTATCTTGGAGCCATTGCACATGTGCGGGTGACATCATCGCTGACACGAGGTCACATGTCTCTGACACCTTCTAAGCTGATTGGCCACTGGTCATGTGCTTGTGACACGTGGTCACATGTCTCTGACACCTTCTATGCCGATTGGTCGCTGGTCATGTGCTTGTGACGCTTTGCTCGGTGATAGGCCAGCGTGACGTCATTGCTGTCTTTCTGGCAGCGGATTGGCTCTGGTGTCCTCCATCTTGGATACGGCACAGAGTCTGTATAAGACCCTGACGCATGCCGCACGGCTCTCAGTCCTCTTGGTTCATGCATAAGGTTAGACGCCCTGTGCACGTCCCTCTAGGCATCTCTCTGTCTATGTTAGGTGAGCGCTACCGGCAGGGTAGCGTTCTTATACCTTACAGCTTCGGCTGCAGTCCGTATCCTTACCTCTTAGTGGAGCGGACATAGGCAGGTGCCTGAGGCACATGGTCCGGCTGGGCCTTGTGATTCTACTCGTAGGTGGACGTTGCCGCTAGGGTAACATTCCTTATACTGCGTCTGGCAGTTGTTCGTATCCTCGCACACTAGGGGAGCGAACAGAGTTAGGAGCTTTGTGCGGCTTATGCTGCTGTCCGTCTATTTTGCACCACTAGAAGAGCGGACCTAGGCAGGTGCCATATCTAGTGGTTCGTGTCCTCGCACACTAGTGGAGCGAACGCAGGTAGGAGCTTTGTGCGGCTTACGCTGCTGTCCGTCTCTTTTGCACCACTAGAAGAGCGGACCTAGGCAGGTGCCATATCTAGTGGTTCGTGTCCTCGCACACTAGTGGAGCGAACGCAGGTAGGAGCTTTGTGCGGCTTACGCTGCTGTCCGTCTCCTGGCACCACTAGAGGAACGGACCTAGGTAGGTGCCATTTCCCATTCACTGCTTTTGTCTCTGTGATCTTTAACAGAGGTATTGCACTCTGCACTTGTGCTATTATTTTTTACAGTGGCACACTTATATACCCCTTATCCTCTGCCATAGTCTGCAGCAGAGTCTTTGCACGGTGGACCCTGACTGTCTGACATTCCTTTAGGTTTTATTATTAGACAGCCCCCCGTAACAGACGTCGCTATGACGCCGAATGAACCGCCCCCCCTTAGAAAGGAGGCGGTTCGCCGGTCACAGCGACGTCGCTAGACAGGTAAGTAGTGTGACGGGTGTGCGCGATTTTGTGCGCCACGGGCAGCGATTTTCCTGTGTCGCACAAATGACGGGGGCGGGTGCGCACGCTAGCGATATCGGTCACGATATCGCAGCGTGTAAAGTGGCCTTTAGTAGTCTGCTTGTCTTCAGCAAACTCTTTGCAGTATTCTTATGTATCATCTTTATAAGCTGCTTCCCTCTGGGATGATGGCCTTGCAGACCAATTTGATGCAGTGTGTGGAGTATGGTCTGAGCACTGACAGGCTGACCCCCACACACTTTTAATCTCTGCAGCTATGTTGACAGTACTCATCTACAGTACAGCCGAAAAGTTTGGACACACCTTCCCATTCAAAGACTTTTCTTTATTTTCATGACTCTGAAAATTGTAGATTCCCATTGAAGGCATCAAAACTATGACTTAACACACGTGGAATGAAATACTTGTTAAGGCCAGGTGGACGGGCAGACCCAGGAGGTGGATCCACTGGGCCGAACACCTCACTGAAGGCAAGGGTCCGGTAGCCGGAGCACTACAGGTAGCAGGACAGTCCGTTCCAAGGAGTGGAGTGTAGAGGTCCCTGGGACCACGGAGTCACCGAAGGTAGTCCGGATGACGGAGCTCAGGTTCGGAGGCCGAGATATTGTCAGGCAGAGACCGGAACCGACGGAGCGAGAAGACGGGTCACCACAGGGATCAGAGATGGTATGGACTGACGGGATGGCGGACAGTCACCGTTCGGGGTACGGGAATCGTCAGGACCGGATGGCGTGGCAGGAGTGGCTCTAGGAGAGAGATAGGTAAGTATACCGCAAGACACAAGGAGACCTGACTCCTAGCTTAGCAAAACACGAAGAACAGGCCCCGCCCACTTGGAAAGGATTCCCCTATATACCCTGTACCTGATTCTTCAATATCCTGTTGGAGGACACTGGCCCTTTAAGAGAGGGTCAATGACCGCGCACGCGCCCTAATGCGCATGCGCGAGGCCCGGGTGCCAGAAGCCAGAGCAGGGAGCGGTGGACAGGAGGCAGGAGAGCCGGGCTGGGGCCGAGTTGCCGACGGGCGCCGGGAAAGGGGACCGGGCTGCCTGGGGACCGCAGGCGATGGAGCAGGAAGGCTGTGGAGCGGTGGACCGGGAAGCCTGGCACGGGAGCGGCGGAGCGCGACCTGAGAGCGGGGAAGCGTGGCAGGGGAGCCGGTAAGCAAGGCAGGGGAGCCGGGGAGCATGGCAGGGGAGCCGGGGAGCCTAGCAGGGGAGCCGGGGAGCGTGACAGTACCCCCTCCCCCACGCCCCCCTCCCCGCAAGCGGGACAGGAAGGCACGTATCAGGGGAGTACCCACATTCTCCCGGGGTTCCCAGGACCTATCCTCAGGACCATACCCTGCCCAGTCCACCAGGAAGAACTGTCGGCCCCGTACGGTTTTCATGGCCACGATATCCCTTACTGCATAGATGTCATCATCAGCAATAGGAGGAGGAGCAGAACTGGCAGCAGCGGAGAAGGGACCAAGGACAACCGGCTTGAGCAGGGAGACGTGGAAGGAGTTGGGTATCCTCATCGTGGCCGGGAGCTGCAGCTTGTAGGAGACCTCATTTATTTTGCTGAGGACTTTAAACGGCCCGATGTAGCGAGGACCTAGCTTGTATGATGGTAGCTTCAATCGGACGTACTTGGAAGCAAGCCAGACCAGATCTCCTGGAGAGAAACACGGAGGATCCAGATGCCTCTTGTCTGCGTGTCTCTTCATCCGCAGGGAAGCACATTCAAGGGACGCCTTGACAGAGTCCCAAATTGTTGCAAAGTCACGGACTACAGCATCAGCAGCAGGGACATCAGAGGAAGAGGAAACAGGTAATGGGACGGAAGGCTGAAGTCCGTAAACGACATGGAAGGGAGAGCTGGAGGAGGAATTCACTGACGTGGTGGTTATGGGAGAATTCAGCCCAAGGAAGAAGCGTGGACCAGTCGTCGTGATGGGCGTTGACGTAGTGACGTAAGAAGGAGGTCAAGATCTGATTGACTCGTTCCACTTGGCCATTCGACTGAGGATGGTAGGCTGAAGAAAAGTCCAGAGTCACTCCCAGATGTTTGCAGAGAGCCCTCCAGAAGCGGGAGGTAAACTGAGTTCCTCTGTCGGACACAATGTGTGATGGAAAGCCATGCAACCGGAAGATGTGCTGTATGTAGGCGTCAGCGAGTTCCTGGGCAGAGGGCAGTCCAGCCATAGGGACGAAATGAGCCATTTTGGAGAACCGATCCACCACGACCCATATGACTGTGTGTCCGGAGGACAGGGGCAAGTCCATAATAAAGTCCATTGCAATGTGTTGCCACGGAACGGAGGGTATAGGCAGAGGCAGAAGACGGCCATATGGCAGGTGTTTGGGCGTCTTGTTCCTGGCACAAGAGGAGCAGGCTGAGATAAAAGAAGCGACGTCCGTGCGAAGGGATGGCCACCAGTAGTGACGTACAATTGTACTCCATGTTTTCTTCTGACCAGCATGGCCGGCTATTTTCGAGGCATGGCCCCAGTGCAACACTTTTTGCCTGTCAGTCTCAGAGACATAGGTCTTCCCGGGCGGTATCTGGGCCAGGGTGACAGGGGCCACCGGAATGATTTTACTAGGGCAGATGATGGGCTGGGATGTCTCCTCCTCCTGCTCCATGGGCATGAATGACCTGGACAAGGCATCTGCTCATACATTCTTGTCCGCGGGTCGAAAATGGAGCTGAAAATCGAACCTGGCAAAGAACAAGGACCACCTGGCTTGCCGTGGGTTCAGTCGCTGAGCGGACCGCAGGTATTCCAGGTTCTTGTGGTCCATGTAAATGATCACGGGGTACACTGCTCCCTCCAGAAGGTAGCACCATTCCTCCAGAGCCAGTTTGACTGCTAATAGCTCTCGGTCACCGATGGTGTAGTTGCGTTCAGGTGCTGAGAAGCTCTTGGAGTAGAAACCGCAATGCATGAGCACTGCTCCGGCTCCCGAGGAGGAGGCATCCACCTCCAAGGTGAACTGTCGGTTTAACTCAGGACGGTGGAGCACAGGGGAGGAAGCAAATGCCTGTTTCAGGGAGCCAAACGCGGCGTCGGCCGCAGGTGACCAGTCCTTTGGATTAGCCCCCTTCTTGGTCAAGGCGGAGAGAGGTGCAGTCAGGGCAGAGAAGTGAGGGATGAACTGACGGTAATAGTTTGCGAATCCAAGAAAGCGTTGGATTGCCTTCAGTCCGGAAGGAGGGGGCCAGTTGAGAATGGAAGAGACCTTCTCCTGGTCCATCTGCAGGCCGGTATCGGAGATCACGTAACCCAGGAAGGGAAGAGAAGACTGCTCGAAGACACACTTCTCGTACTTGGCGTACAGCCGATTCTCTCTCAGTCTTTGTAGTACCAGCTGCACGTTCTCTCTGTGGGTCTGGAGGTCCGGAGAAAAGACCAGGATATCATCGAGATACACCACCACACAGACGTAGAGAAGGTCCCGGAACACGTCGTTCACCAATTCCTGAAAGACTGCTGGTGCGTTACACAGGCCGAAGGGCATCACACAGTATTCATAGTGCCCATCGCGAGTATTGAATGCGGTCTTCCATTCGTCCCCAGAGCGGATGCGGACGAGGTTGTAGGCATCCCGAAGATCCAACTTGGTAAACACACGAGCTCCTCTAAGCCGATCAAACAATTCGGGGATGAGCGGCAGGGGGTATTTATTTTTCACGGTGATTTGGTTCAATCCCCGGTAGTCAATGCATGGGCGTAGGTCGCCCTCTTTCTTCTTAACGAAGAAGAAGTCTGCTCCAGCAGGAGAGGAGGATCTCCGAATGAATCCCCTTGCCAGGTTCTCTGTGATGTAGGTAGACATGGCCCTTGTTTCAGCAGGAGACAGCGGATATATCCGTCCTCGAGGTGGTGTAGTTCCCGGGAGTAGGTCGATGGCACAGTCGTAAGGACGATGTGGCGGCAGTACCTCTGACTCCTTTTTATAAAAGACGTCCGCGAAGGACCAATAGGCCGAGGGGCAGTCCCGGTAGGGACTCCAGAACCGGAGATCGTCGGATGGGCTGTATAGTCTTCAGACAGTTCTCGTGGCAAGAGGAGCCCCATCGGGTGATTTCACCAGTACCCCAGCTGACTGACAGTGTGTCTGTAACCAGGGAAGTCCCAGCAGGATTTGATGAGACATGTGTGGGAGGACGTAGAGAGCGATGTTCTCGGTGTGCAGAGCACCGATACGTAGTTCCACCGGCTTGGTGATCCACGAGATGGTGTCAGAGAGGGGTCTCCCATCTACAGAGGCAATCACGAGGGGTTTGTCGAGTGGAGTAACAGGCACCTGGTACTTGTCCACCGTGGCCTGCTGGATGAAATTGCCTGCTGCCCGGCCGTGAACCGCGTCTCTCCCGTTGTCACTTGAACAGTCCACGTAACCGGGTCTGAGAGAGTCCCAGCACCTAGGGTGGCCTCTCCTACCAGCCCTAGGCTTTGGCGTTTCCCGGCCTCTCTGGACAGGAGCGTAGAAGGTGTGTGCCCTCTCCGCAGTAGAAGCAGAGGCCCTTGGCGAGCCGTTCTGCTCGGCGTTGTTCGGACTGCCGCAAACGGTCAATCTGCATGGGCTCGTGGACAGAGACACCAGACGACGTTGACTGAAGTACGGCGGGCTTCTGCGGAGGAGAGGAATGCCGTATCGGACGTCTCTCGCGGGACACCTCTTTGGATCGTTCCTGGAATCTGAGGTTCACGCGGGTGGCTAGTGCGATCAGGGCATCCAGAGTAGAAGGAACATCGCGGCCTGCCAGCTCGTCCTTAATACGACTGGAGAGTCCTTCCCAGAAGGCGGCGGTGAGGGCTTCATTGTTCCAGCCCAATTCTGAGGCCAAAGTGCGGAAGCGGATGGCATACTGCCCCACCGTCATGGTCCCCTGACGTAGCCTGAGGAGTGATGAGGCGGATGCGGCGGCACGGCCGGGTTCGTCGAAGGTGGTTCTAAACGCCTGCAGGAAGTCCTGGATGTCAGTGGTTACAGGGTCCTCCTTTTCCCACAAGGGGTTCATCCAGGCCAGTGCCTCACCCTCTAGATGGGACATCACAAACACCACCTTGGCTTGGTCGGAGGCAAACAGGTGCGGAAGCAGCTTGAAATGGAGGGAGCACTGGTTTAAGAATCCTCTGCAGGTCTTGGGATCTCCGGCATATCGGGGTGGAGAGGCCAAGCGGAGTTTAGAAGCTTCCGAGGTAGCCGCTACGGGAACCGTGACCGTGGACTGTGCAGTGGTAACCTGAGATGCCAGGGACGTGGCAGATGCTTGCAGCGTGTGCAGGCGGGTATCCACTGAGGTCATGAAGGCCAGCATGTGGGACTGAGTCTCGCGCTGACGTCCGAGTTCCTGCTGCAAGTTGCCCAGCTGGGCCGCTAGTGCTTCGGCGGGATCCATGGCCTGTTCTTACTGTTAAGGCCAGGTGGACGGGCAGACCCAGGAGGTGGATCCACTGTGCCGAACACCTCACTGAAGGCAAGGGGTCCGGTAGCCGGAGCACTACAGGTAGCAGGACAGTCCGTTCCAAGGAGTGGAGTGTAGAAGTCCCTGGGACCACGGAGTCACCAAAGGTAGTCCGGATGACGGAGCTCAGGTTCGGAGGCCGAGATGTTGTCAGGCAGAGTCCAGAACTGACGGAGTGAGAAGACGGGTCACCACAGGGATCAGAGATGGTATGGACTGACGGGATGGCGGACAGTCACCGTTCGGGGTACGGGAATCGTCAGGACCGGATGGCGTGGCAGGAGCGGCTCTAGGAGAGAGATAGGTAAGTATACCGCAAGACACAAGGAGACCTGACTCCTAGCTTAGCAAAACACGAAGAACAGGCCCCGCCCACTTGGAAAGGATTCCCCTATATACCCTGTACCTGATTCTTCAATATCCTGTTGGAGGACACTGGCCCTTTAAGAGAGGGTCAATGACCGCGCACGCGCCCTAATGCGCATGCGCGAGGCCCAGGTGCCAGAAGCCAGAGCAGGGAGCGGTGGACAGGAGGCAGGAGAGCCGGGCTGGGGCCGAGTTGCCGACGGGCGCCGGGAGCGGGGACCGGGCTGCCTGGGGACCACAGGCGATGGAGCAGGAAGGCTGTGGAGCGGGGGACCGGGAAGCCTGACACGGGAGCGGCGGAGCGCGACCTGAGAGCGGGGAAGCGTGGCAGGGGAGCCGGTAAGCAAGGCAGGGGAGCCGGGGAGCATGGCAGGGGAGCCGGGGAGCCTAGCAGGGGAGCCGGGGAGCGTGACAATACTTAACAAAAAACTGTGAAACATCTGAAAACATGTCTTATATTCTAGGTTCTTCAAAGTAGCCACCTTTTGCTTTGAATACTGCTTTGCACACTCTTGGCATTCTCTTCATGAGCTTCAAGAGGTAGTCACCGGAAATTATTTTCACTTCACAGGTGTGCCTTGACAGGTTTAATAAGTGGGATTTCTTGCCTTATAAATGGGGTTGGGACCATCAGTTGTGTTGTGCAGACGTCTGGTGGATACACAGCTGATAGTCCTACTGAATAGACTGTTAGCTGTTTTTTTCTTCCCATAATAAAAATTCTAAGTAAAGAAAAATGAGTGGCCATCATTACTTTAAGAAATGAAGGTCAATCAGTCTGAAAAATTGGGAAAACTTTGAAAGTGTCCCCAAGTGCAGTGGCAAAAACCATCAAACGCTACAAAGAAACTGGCTCACATGAGGACCGCCTCAGGAAAGGAAGACCAAGAGTCACCTCTGCTGCGGAGGATAGGTTTAACCGAGTCCCAGCCTCAGAAATCGCAGGTTAACAGCAGCTCAGATTACAGACCAGGTCAATGCCACACAGTTCTAGCAGCAGACACATCTCTAGAATAACTGTTAAGAGGAGACTTTGTGCAGCAGGCCTTCATGGTAAAATAGCTGCTAGGAAACCACTGCTAAGGACAGGCAACAAGCAGAAGAGACTTGTTTGGGCTAAAGAACACAAGGAATGGACATTAGACCAGTAGAAATCTGTGCTTTGGTCTGATGTGTCCAAATTTGAGATCTTTGGATCCAACCACCGTGTGTTTGTGCGATGCTGAAAAGGTGAACGGATGGACTCTACATGCCTGGTTCCCACCGTGAAGCATAGAGGAGGAGGTGTGATGGTGTGGGGGTGCTTTGCTGGGGACACTGTTGTGGATTTATTCAAAATTGAAGGCATACTGAACAAGCATGGCTACCACAGCATCTTGCAGCGGCATGCTATTCCATCCGGTTTGTGTTTAGTTGGACCATCATTTATTTTTCAACAGGACAGTGACCCCAAACACACCACCAGGCTGTGAAAAGGACTATTTGACTAAGAAGGAGAGTAATGGGGTGCTACGCCAGATGACCTGGCCTCCACAGTCACCAGACCTGAACCCAATCGAGATGGTTTGGGGTGAGCTGGACCGCAGAGTGAAGGCAAAAGGGCCAACAAGTGCTAAGCATCTCTAGGAACTCCTTCAAGACTATTGAAAAACCATTTCCGATGACTACCTCTTGAACCTCATCAAGAGAATGCCAAGAGTGTGCAAAGCAGTAATCAAAGCAAAAGGTGGCTACTTTGAAGAACCTAGAATATAAGATATATTTTTAGTTGTTTCACACTTGTTTGTTAAGTGTTTCATTCCACATGTGTTAATTCATAGTTTTGATGCCTTCAATGTGAATCTACAATTTTCAGAGTCAAGAAAATAAAGAAAACTCTTTGAATGAGAAGGTGTGTCCAAACTTTTGGCCTGTACTGTATCTATTTTGAAATGTCTCTGGATATGACGCTGAGCATGTGCACTGAACTTCTTTAATCGACCATGGTGGGGCCTGTTGTGAGTGTAATCTGCCTTGTTAAACCGCTGTATAGTCTTGGCCACCGTGCTGCAGCTCAGTTTCAGGCTGTTAGCAATCTTCTTATGGCAAAGGCCATCTTTATGTACAGTGTGACGATGTGGGCCCCGAGTGTACGTGGGACCAGGCGTCAGGTAGTGGGATTAAAGCACGCCGGAAAAATTTGTCACTTTAACAGCCCATATCGTTTTTTAACAGCTCCGTAAACCATACTAGGTCACATAACATAAAGATGCCGTTCCTTGGCTTTCTCCTCAAAGACCAAAACATAATATAAAGTCCAAACACTGTTGGATTTCCACACAGGTGTCCCTGACCCTTGTCAGTTCAGACACTGGTTTCAATCTTTGTTACTTTCCTCTGAAGGTGGACAGTGTCCTTACCAGATTCCCCCTGGCTCCAGCCAGGCTTTACACATGGACTTTAAAGCCCATACCTTCTCCAGAAGGTCTCCTTAGCAGAGCAAATACCCTGCATCTGCTCTCACCCTCTCACCGCAATGGGGAGTTGCTGTGCCCCGTCGTACGCAAATCTGCTCCTGGGCTGGTGGGAGGAAACCATCATTTTTGGAGGTAACATGGACACGGACAACATTTTCCTTTAGGTAAGAATTATAGACGACATTTTTTTGTCATCTGGAAAGGCGAGGAAGATAGTTTCTGTAACTTTGTGCGTGAATTGAATGTGAATGATATAGGCCTCCACTTCACATATGAAATGAATAAGGATAAGCTTCCCTTTTTGGATGTCCTGGTCGAGCGCGGACCGGAGGGGTGCTTGACTACAAGTACCTATCGCAAGGAGACGTCGTCCAATTCTCTACTCAGGTGGGAGCGTGCGCATCCAAATGCACATAAAAAGGGTATCCCTAAAAGCCAGTTTGTACGGATGAGGAAAAATTGTTCAGATTATGAACGATTTCTTGATCACTCCAGGGACTTGAAATCCAGACTAAGGCTATGTGCGCACTTACCGGATTTTGCCGCGGATTTTCCGCGGATTTGCTGCATGTTTCGCTGCAGAAAATGTTCATAACATCTCTGCAGTGAATCACCAGCAAATCCTATGGAGAAAAAAAATCCTGTGCGCACTGGGCGGAATTTGACAGCTGCATGTTTTGCTGCGGGAATCCCGCAGCAAAAACAAGTGCATGTCACTTCTTTTCCGCACATCGCTGCGGGATTTCACTCCATTGACTCCAATGTTAATCATGAAATCCCGCAGGGAATAACGCAGGAAGCAAATTCTGTGCGGTTCACTACGTTTTCCTGCAATATTCCCTGCGGTATTTCGCGGTTTACCTCCGGTAATGTGCATCGCTTGTCTGCGGTTTTGCAGGGAAGTGATGTCATTACAGGAAGAGGAAGCCATGCAGAGTAAACACACACATCACAGACACACACACACATAGAACACATCACAGACATCACAGACACATAGAACACACATAGAAAGAAAACGGAAATATAGAAAACAAAGAACGTGGGCTCCGCTGCATATTTACCGTCCAGCCGAGGTAAGCACACAGCGGCGGCCCAGTATTCTCAGGCTGGGGAGGGAGAGGGGCAGGGTTAATGTCCCCCGCCTCACTCCCCCTCCGGCAGCCGAGAATATCAGCCGCAGCTGCCCTGGCACTGTCGCATGCATTATGTGGCACTACCGGAGTGTCCTCGGCTCTTCTTGCCACCGTGTAGCAGTGGTGGCAAGGTAATACAAGGGGTTAATGATGGTGGGGGACCACCGCCATTAACTCCAGGCTTGATCATGGCAGCGTCTATGTGACAGCTGACATGATCAACCCGTAAGTAACGTGAATAAAGCACAGACACCGAAAAATCCTTTATTTTAAATAAAACAAACAAGCCTCGTTCACCATTTTATTAACCCCCCCCAAACAAAGCTCCGGCGTAATCCACACGTCCTGCGCTGCTTCCATCCAGCCACGACTGTCACAGACACAGCGCTGAATGAAAGCAGCAGACAGCAGAGGTAATTACCGGTCATTTCCCACGGCCGGTAATGTGAACTCACTGCCGACCGTGGGAAATGCAGCGATCTGTCCTCTATCTATCCCTCTATCTATCTGTCTGTCTATCTATCTATCCCTCTATCCATTCTTCTGTCTATCTACTATCAGAATTAAATGTATTTTTTTTTTCTTTCTTCAATGTGCTTTATTGCATTGAATGCAATAAAGCACATCCCAACCCGCACGCGGCAAAACCGCGGCAATACCGCGAATAATACCGCGGTAAAACCGCAGCAAACCGCGGCAAACCGCATGCGGTTTTCGGATGCGGTTTCCCGCGTTTTTTTACCGCGGGTGCGGTAATCTTTGAGGACATGCGGAATTTTCTCAAGAAAATTCCATTTCCCAGTGCGCACATAGCCTAAGGGAAAGGGGATATCCAAAACGGCTAGTAAATGAGGCATTTGATACACTGAAAAAGATGGACCGGACGAGAATGTTGAATCCGGTACCTAGTGCTTCTGATGGGGCTGACACTCTGCTCTACATCACCACTTATAATAATGGCTCTAACCATTTAAGAGAAATCCTCTCCAGACATTGGCAGGTTCTCAGAATGGATTCTGATATGGCTAAACTGCTACCTGAAAATCGTTCTGTTACCTTTAAGAGGTCTAGATCATTGAGAGATAGATTGGTACACAGCCACTTCCATGGGTTGGAACCCAATAGACAGAGTATTAAGGGCTGTTTTAGGTGTCATGATTGTATCTCCTGTGCTCTGGTTGAGGAAGGTAAAGAATTCACTGACTCTGGATCTGAGAGAAGGTTCCATAATAGATCTTTAATCACATGCAAGACAAAAGGAGTAATCTACAGAATAAAATGTATTTGTGGAAAGTTGTACATCAGAAAAACTATTAGAGAACTGAGAAGGAGAATTGGTGAACATAGAAGGGACATCATTAACAATAATGGCACACCGGTGGCGAGGCACGTTAATCTTGGGCATGGTGGAGATATAAAATGTATCTCGATCATGGGTATAGATCACATACAACCGCCTATAAGGGGAAGAAACTGGGATAACCTTCTGTTACAAAAGGAGTGTTTGTGGATTTTCAGATTGGACACCCAGGCACCACAAGGAATGAATGAGAGTCTATCCTTTGCTCCATTTTTAGGTGCACGCTAGTGATAGGTTGAGCGTAGGAGGGACAGCCACCGAGGAGCGGGGGCACCATTTACGTTAAACTCTAGGGTGCCGACCTCCGCTAGGTAGGTAGGGTAAGCCTCCAGTAATAGGTGTGAGTATAAGGGCTCACCTATTAGTTTGGTGGTTGTCTCACTTACTTCCCTGTTCGTCACAGTTTGGTGCCTTCCTTGTCTGTCTTTTTCTGGTACTTTGCTATATCTCATTTTGTCCCTAGCGGGGGTGATATTGATGCAGAGTGTTGGCCCCACATGCATTCGTTTCTCTAATATGTGGTGTATAAGGGCCCTTGAGGAAGAATATTCCCCTTATTTCCGGACCGTGTTTTGGACCCTCTCCCTTCATACCCTTATGGCTTGGTTTAAATTCCTTTTAGCACTATATTGGTACTTTGTCCCTGTATCTGGACTCTAGAATACCCTGTCTGGTATAAATTGGCTTTTCTAAAATAAATGAGGATTCCTTTTGGGCCTATAATGTGGTGTAGGATAAAAGTCCCTGCTTTGAGCATTTAATTTTTGGATGTGCACTACAGTTTTGACCTCTAAATAAATACAGGGTTTAATCTGGGAAACATCTTGCATAAACACTAGTCTATATAGCATATATGAGTGGATAAAACAATCATTTTTTTGCCATCTGTAGTCATTTCATGAGATACTCTGAGCAGGGATTTTGTGTGCTATATCCTTGCTCAATTAATGATGCATGGTAGCAGGCGATTTAAGCGCTATATTGAGAATAGGCTCTGCATGATTGCATGAGCTGTAGTGGAACGCAATCCTGCGCTCCAGTCCCTGATCAATGATGTAATATGGGCTGGTGTGGTCGTCGGATGATTACGATCACGTGCCTGTGACGTCTCCTGCTTTGCAGTGAGGGATATGCCTTCCAGGAGATGCACGGTGAATGAGGAGGGGGCGGTGCAATTGTCACATGATTAGGACTGAGTTTCCCGGACAGGGCACTTCCTCCCCACGCTAGTGAGCATGTGCGGGACCTTTAAAAATGGCGGCGCCCATAGCCACATGTGCGGCACCGTTTGTGCATACACACGCATGGAAGAAGCACAGTGAGTGTTTGGCGGTGTCTCTTTTATGTCCTGTTTAAAGACTTTACATTATACACTGGGTGGCTTGGTTCATTGGTAATGAGCGCTATACTATATATTTCTTTGTAGCCCGCTTGTGTGGTAAAACCCATGATGTTGTTGTGATGGGAGATATTGTTATGGCGATTGGTAAAGACTCCCCGGATGAGTGAAGGCAATAACGAAACGCGTCGGGAGTGACCTCATTGATCCACACATGCTGCGATGACAGGAGGAAGTATACCCTGATCCACAGAGAGATTGCTCCATTCATCCACAAGGATTGTGATGACTACTATAAAGGAGAGAGTCGGTCATGCATAAATATCCTGGGATGGGAAACATCTGATGAATCAAACTGGGTGAGATCTTTCCTTTTACTTATAAAAATGACCCGTCTCAGTATGGAAATGATGTCTTAGTGGTCTGTATTGATTTGGATCTCACTGAGTTTATAAGCAATCCCGTTTTTTCCCTGTTGTTTGGGTGTTGAATTCCCTCACGGGTGAGTACGGGAGCTAAACACCACTGTGAATATAGCTACTTCACAGGGTCTGTGTATCTGTCTTATATGTGCACACATACTGGGTCTCCCCAGTGGTGGGAACTTAGTGTGTGTGTTCTTTTATGTTCACGGTTTTATGTGACTTTGTCACTTTTAATGATTCACCATATTAAAAGTTAACTTTTAGGAGAGTTTTTTTGTTCCATATTTTGGATTTCTCCTGGACCCTTTTCTGTGCTATTTGAATGCTCTTGTTGGTGGGTCTTCAATATATCAGTATCTAGCTTACATTTGTTTATAAAAGGCGATCAATGGCCGTTTTTTTATCCACCGAACTTGATACAAGACAGTGGACCAATGAAGCTAGAGATGTCTTTTCAGAAAAAACCCATGTGTTAAAAAAGTACACACCATCTTTAAATGGGGCCTTTAAAGACCTTACAAAAATTTATAAAGACAGAATAACTTCCTGGTGGGAGGTGCAGTCACTTGAATCTTACATTAAAGATAGCATTGTACCCAGACACCTGAGAATCACTATGCAGCCGGGTTATAGATATAAGAATGCTGAGTTTTTAGCAAAGTGGGAGAGAGAGTCTACTGAGAGCTCTTTAAAATTCATGAAACTACTTCTGGAGGAGGAAAGGAAAAACCTGTTTGCCCTCGAAACATCCCTTAAAGATCAGATTGAGATCACTAGAAAATTATCTGGGGCAACGGACTACAGCAATAAAGAACTGATTCTTCAAGGGGCGATTGAAAAATTTCAATACCACTTGAAAGAAAAGAAACACAAATTTTATGTCCGAGATTTGCAAGATTTCAAAGACAATAAAGCATATATATTCACATACAATAGGGCTCCAAGAAATAGTGAAACAGATATATCTTCCACGGAGGGGGAAATGTCGGACTCTGAGACTAGAGGAAATGGATTTAGGCAGAAACAAAACTACAATCGATACAGGGGAAGAGGCAGACCAGGTAATAGAGGAGGTACCTTCAACAACAATAGGAGAGGAGGTTTTTTAGAACATCAATATTACCTGAGAAGCCAGAAAAATCAAACGAATCCCCAGAACTGAGTCAGGCACCACAGGTCATCAATCTTTCCTCTAGGAGACTTAGTGGATTGGAGCTCTAGGCACTAAATAAAGGACTCTCATTTATTCCCACAACAGACTTCGATGATTTTCAGAGTGTCAGAGATCTGCACATGTTCGCCAGGAAGTTAAAATGGAAAAAATACTTTATAAATAAAGATAAAAAAACTAGTGCTGAACTGGGCATTCCTGAGGACCTCCTCCAAGACGTTAGACTTCTGTATAGGCTGGATAACAACATTCCAAGCCAGACAGGACTAGGCCCCTTCACCACATTAAAAAACAAGAGTGGAGGGGGCGGAGCTGGACATGGCCGAGTGAGGACGCTGCTTGCTAGAGCTCCTCTAAATAATCCTCCATAAGGCCGGTTTACTATACATCATGGGCAAATCTACAGCGTAAAAAAACAAGCCAAGCACCTCGGGGCAACCCCCTACGTCCCAGGGCATAATCGGGGCTTATCTCACCCGATCCCGGGAGCCTGGGATTGTGCCTCAGCCAGGGAGAGAACTGCGGCCTATGAAGCCTGAAGGGATCCCTGCACTGGTGTCCGTTGGGGCAGCAAGCCCAAAGACCCAGAGAAGGGGTGAGGCAACAGGGTCCCCCGGTGACCTAGAGGGACCCTCTAGAGGACACGCGGCGGCGGCGGGAGCCGAGGGACCCCCTGCAGTGGGAGAAGCGGTGTCGGCAGCGGCGCCATTCCAAGATGGCGGCCGCGCTTCAGAGCTGCTGACAGGCAGTCCAGGGCGGGAAGACGGGTCACCCGCAGCAGCCGTCCTGCCTGTCTCACCCTCCGCTGGAACTCTGCGGGAGCCGGGTAGCCCGGGTAACTCACCTGCGGCCGGCCCCAGGGAATCTGTGAGGAGCGAGGCGTGCAGGCACAGGACGCACGTGTGCTCGGGTCCAGAAGATGACTCACCGCTGCAGGCCCGGGCACTGAAGAAGCAGGCGCCGCACGGAGAAGCTGCACACCAGGCACCACTGCTCCCATCTGCGAGCACTAGTGCAGCGATCAGAGGTGAGGAGGGAGCACCTAACCCAGATGGACTGCTGAGCTACAATACCCAGGTACAGGGCCCGCGGGAGGGCTTGTTGAGTGGGGCTCAGTCCAGAGAGGGGGGCAACGCCATCAGCCATGCATCCTCACCAGGGGCCACAGGACCTTCAGGGGGAGCTGTGAACTGAGGAGGGCCACATGATCCCTGGGGGGTTGCCACAGAGTCTTGGGGATTACCCTCTTCTTCCCCAGATCGGTGGTCTTCTGGATCCTCCTGGGCTGGGAGCCCGACGGCCGCAGGCGTAGACATGGAAAAAGGCACACTGATCCCCATGAATGGAGGGACCAGGGTATTGGGAACACCTCCAGTTCGTCACATGTCTATGCCACAAATGTGGGACGATATAAAGAACCCCCAAAGTACGCAAACACTAATATATGGTCCAGCCCTACAGGAATCTTTCTATGCATACCCCAATATGTCTCACACCACCACCTCGATGGGCGACGACCGCCCGGCTTCTCTGGCAGACCTGCGGTCACTGTTACAAGCGATCCCCACCAAGAACGACATTGCAGCATTGGCTAATCAAGTGGTGGCGGAATGTAAACAAGAATTCATCCAATTACGGCAGGATCTCTCCTCACTTACTCACAGGGTAGACACCCTGACTGAACAACAATCAAATTCTCAGGTGTCTATTCAATCTATTCAAGAGACTGTAGAAAACCAATCCAAGCAACTATTTTCCCTTCAACAACACGTAGATGATTTAGAAAACAGAAACAGATGGAACAATCTACGTGTTAGAGGTCTTCCGGAATCTATCGCTGCCCCTGACATACCTGCTGTTCTTCGTTCCATCTTTAATAATCTGCTAAAAAGGCCACCAGGAGCTCCCCTTGAACTTGATAGAGCCCATAGGGCTCTACGTCCTCCTGATCCAGATGATTCCCGTCGTGTGCAGGGTGCACTTTTTTGCTATAAAGGAGGACATTCTACAAGCAGCCAGGAGGAAACAGAACCTGTCATTTAATGGCTCTACCATACGCATAATGCCGGATCTCTCACGCCACACCCTGGCCCAGCGTGCGACTCTTAAGCCCCTTCTTGATGCTTTAAAAGAGAGGGCTCTACCGTTTCAGTGGGGATTTCCATTCTCCCTGTCGGTGCGGAAGGACTCCCGATGGATGGTCCTGCAATCCCCAGAAGACCTCCCGGCTTTTACTAAGAGCCTGAATCTGCCTACAATCCCTATTGCAACCTGGCCGACTACCCTACTCCAGCAGTGGGTACCAAGGGGACGGCCTGCCTCTTCCAGACTAATTCCACCTCCTGAGCTCGGCAGGGGGCTGCCTCCGAGAGAAAGGCGGGGTCGTGGGGCGGGTCGCCCTCGGTGACCGATATAGATGTGCTCAGTGGCGGAATGCGCCCTTATGACTTATGCCTCTTACAGTTATTTGAGTCACTTGACTCTCGCATGCTGCCTCTAAGTTTATTAATCGCCCGTATTACATGAATATTTGACATTGTTGCCGGTTTCTGTGGTTATCTTTAATGTTTTTAGCATGCACGGAGCTCTGCTTGGCTATGTCTGACACCCTTTTTCCCCAAACAGGTCGGGATCCTCTGTCCTGCCTAGATCAGGCGGATATGTTCCCTAGGAACATTTGTTCGGATTTAGTTTACTTTGCAAGGTTTCTTTTGCCTGATGTTCTCCCTGTTTTCGTTTCTCTTCTCCCTGCTACATCCTACCTACCTCCAGTCTTCCCTTCTTTCTATTCTCGGCGGCCGGGCTGATCGTGTTCGATACCCTCTCTTATATATCTCTAATGTACTATTCTTTTATAGATGGCGGATCTAACCATCGCTTCTTTCAATGCCAGGGGCCTCAATGTTCCGGAGAAAAGGACTAGAGTTGAGCGCGGTACGCGGTTCGAGGTTCTCCAGTTCTAGGCTCGAGTGATTTTGGGGCCTGTTCTAGATCGAACTAGAACTCGAGCTTTTTGCAAAAGCTCGATAGTTCTAGAAACGTTCGAGAACGGTTCTAGCAGCAAAAAAACAGCTAATTCCTAGCTGGCTTTCCGCTGTAATAGTGTAAGTCACTCTGTGACTCACACTATTATGACATTTCAGTGTATAGTGTGCGTGAACAGCGCCTTCAGATCAATGCTGTTTGTATAATGGCGATCGCCATTTTTTTTTTTTTCCTTGTCTTCCTTCCCTAAGCGCGCGCGTCTTGTGGGGCGGGCCAGCATGTCAGCCAATCCCAGACACACACACAGCTAAGTGGACTTTTAGCCATAGAAGCAACAGCATGTGTGATAGGATGTCCATGTCACATGTCCCTGCATTATAAAAACGAGTATCTGCCCGTCCGGACGCCATTATCTCTTCTGCGTCCTTGGTGTCAGACATCACTGGCGCAGCTCCGTCCTGAGTCCTATCGCTGATACAGCTGTATGCGCTCCATACACAGCGCTGGACAGCATAGGGATAGCACTTTCCATCAGTCCTTTTAAGGGCTCGTACCGGCAGGGTCAGAGCCATAGGTGACAGGTCCTGAAAACAGCGACAGCGTCTGTGTAGCAAAGGTCAGGGATTTCCTCCCTGCATTTCCCCATTAGGAGGGAATAGAAAGGCAGGCTTCCTTTCCTCTACCCAGAGCCCCACAATCCTGGCACTGTACCCTCCTGTCCTCTGCACACTCCAACTCATTATAACTAAGCCATTATACTAGCAAACACTCAGTGTACCTAGTGGCATCCTAAACGTGGCTATTGGACTTTGCTATAGTCCCACTAGTGCAAAGACATTTGCAGCACCTCTGCCTGCATTGCACACTCCAACTAATTATAACTAAGCCATTATACTAGCAAACACTCAGTGTACCTAGTGGCATCCTAAACGTGGCTATTGGACTTTGCTATAGTCCCACTAGTGCAAAGACATTTGCAGCACCTCTGCCTGCATTGCACACTCCAACTCATTATAACTAAGCCATTATACTAGCAAACACTCAGTGTACCTAGTGGCATCCTAAATGTGGCTATTGGACTTTGCTATAGTCCCACTAGTGCAAAGACATTTGCAGCACCTCTACCTGCATTGCACACTCCAACTCATTATAACTAAGCCATTATACTAGCAAACACTCAGTGTACCTAGTGGCATCCTAAACGTGGCTATTGGACTGTTGTCTAGTCACACTAGTGCAAAGACATTTGCAGCACCTCTACCTGCATTGCACACTCCAACTCATTATAACTAAGCCATTATACTAGCAAACACTCAGTGTACCTAGTGGCATCCTAAACGTGGCTATTGGACTTTGCTATAGTCCCACTAGTGCAAAGACATTTGCAGCACCTCTACCTGCATTGCACACTCCAACTCATTATAACTAAGCCATTATACTAGCTAGTGGCATCCTAAACGTGGCTATTGGACTGTTGTCTAGTCACACTAGTGCAAAGACATTTGCAGCACCTCTACCTGCATTGCACACTCCAACTCATTATAACTAAGCCATTATAGTAGCAAACACTCAGTGTACCTAGTGGCATCCTAAACGTGGCTATTGGACTTTGCTATAGTCCCACTAGTGCAAAGACATTTGCAGCACCTCTACCTGCATTGCACACTCCAACTCATTATAACTAAGCCATTATACTAGCAAACACTCAGTGTACCTAGTGGCATCCTAAACGTGGCTATTGGACTGTTGTCTAGTCACACTAGTGCAAAGACATTTGCAGCACCTCTACCTGCATTGCACACTCCAACTCATTATAACTAAGCCATTATACTAGCAAACACTCAGTGTACCTAGTGGCATCCTAAACGTGGCTATTGGACTTTGTTATAGTCCCACTAGTGCAAAGACATTTGCAGCACCTCTACCTGCATTGCACACTCCAACTCATTATAACTAAGCCATTATACTAGCAAACACTCAGTGTACCTAGTGGCATCCTAAACGTGGCTATTAGACTTTTGTCTAGTCACACTAGTGCAAAGATATTTGCAGCACGTCTGCCTGCATTGCACACTCCAACTCATAACTAAGCCATTATACTAGCAAACACTCAGTGTACCTAGTAGCATCCTAAACGTGGCTATTGGACTTTGCTATAGTCCCACTAGTGCAAAGACATTTGCAGCACCTCTACCTGCATTGCACACTCCAACTCATTATAACTAAGCCATTATACTAGCAAACACTCAGTGTACCTAGTGGCATGCTAAACGTGGCTATTGGACTTTGCTATAGTCCCACTAGTGCAAAGACATTTGCAGCACCTCTACCTGCATTGCACACTCCAACTCATTATAACTAAGCCATTATACTAGCAAACACTCAGTGTACCTAGTGGCATCCTAAACGTGGCTATTGGACTTTGCTATAGTCCCACTAGTGCAAAGACATTTGCAGCACCTCTACCTGCATTGCACACTCCAACTCATTATAACTAAGCCATTATACTAGCAAACACTCAGTGTACCTAGTGGCATCCTAAACGTGGCTATTGGACTGTTGTCTAGTCACACTAGTGCAAAGACATTTGCAGCACCTCTACCTGCATTGCACACTCCATCTCATTATAACTAAGCCATTATACTAGCAAACACTCAGTGTAACTAGTGGCATCCTAAACGTGGCTATTGGACTTTGCTATAGTCCCACTAGTGCAAAGACATTTGCAGCACCTCTACCTGCATTGCACACTCCAACTCATTATAACTAAGCCATTATACTAGCAAACACTCAGTGTACCTAGTGGCATCCTAAACGTGGCTATTGGACTGTTGTCTAGTCACACTAGTGCAAAGACATTTGCAGCACCTCTGCCTGCATTGCACACTCCAACTCATTATAACTAAGCCATTATACTAGCAAACACTCAGTGTACCTAGTGGCATCCTAAACGTGGCTATTGGACTGTTGTCTAGTCACACTAGTGCAAAGACATTTGCAGCACCTCTACCTGCATTGCACACTCCAACTCATTATAACTAAGCCATTATACTAGCAAACACTCAGTGTACCTAGTGGCATCCTAAACGTGGCTATTGGACTTTGCTATAGTCCCACTAGTGCAAAGACATTTGCAGCACCTCTACCTGCATTGCACACTCCAACTCATTATAACTAAGCCATTATACTAGCAAACACTCAGTGTACCTAGTGGCATCCTAAACGTGGCTATTGGACTTTGCTATAGTCCCACTAGTGCAAAGACATTTGCAGCACCTCTGTCTGCATTGCACACTCCAACTCATTATAACTAAGCCATTATACTAGCAAACACTCAGTGTACCTAGTGGCATCCTAAACGTGGCTATTAGACTTTTGTCTAGTCACACTAGTGCAAAGATATTTGCAGCACGTCTGCCTGCATTGAACACTCCAACTCATAACTAAGCCATTATACTAGCAAACACTCAGTGTACCTAGTAGCATCCTAAACGTGGCTATTGGACTGTTGTCTAGTCACACTAGTGCAAAGACATTTGCAGCACCTCTACCTGCATTGCACACTCCAACTCATTATACCTAAGCCATTATACTAGCAAACACTCAGTGTACCTAGTGGCATCCTAAACGTGGCTATTAGACTTTTGTCTAGTCACACTAGTGCAAAGATATTTGCAGCACGTCTGCCTGCATTGAACACTCCAACTCATAACTAAGCCATTATACTAGCAAACACTCAGTGTACCTAGTAGCATCCTAAACGTGGCTATTGGACTTTGCTATAGTCCCACTAGTGCAAAGACATTTGCAGCACCTCTACCTGCATTGCACACTCCAACTCATTATAACTAAGCCATTATACTAGCAAACACTCAGTGTACCTAGTGGCATGCTAAACGTGGCTATTGGACTTTGCTATAGTCCCACTAGTGCAAAGACATTTGCAGCACCTCTACCTGCATTGCACACTCCAACTCATTATAACTAAGCCATTATACTAGCAAACACTCAGTGTACCTAGTGGCATCCTAAACGTGGCTATTGGACTTTGCTATAGTCCCACTAGTGCAAAGACATTTGCAGCACCTCTACCTGCATTGCACACTCCAACTCATTATAACTAAGCCATTATACTAGCAAACACTCAGTGTACCTAGTGGCATCCTAAACGTGGCTATTGGACTGTTGTCTAGTCACACTAGTGCAAAGACATTTGCAGCACCTCTACCTGCATTGCACACTCCAACTCATTATAACTAAGCCATTATACTAGCAAACACTCAGTGTACCTAGTGGCATCCTAAACGTGGCTATTGGACTGTTGTCTAGTCACACTAGTGCAAAGACATTTGCAGCACCTCTACCTGCATTGCACACTCCAACTCATTATAACTAAGCCATTATACTAGCAAACACTCAGTGTACCTAGTGGCATCCTAAACGTGGCTATTGGACTTTGCTATAGTCCCACTAGTGCAAAGACATTTGCAGCACCTCTACCTGCATTGCACACTCCAACTCATTATAACTAAGCCATTATACTAGCAATTTTTGCTGCAAGTTGAAGGGCCGTAGTTGCATTGTCAGGGATATTTATTCTTTATTATTCTGCTGTTAATAAAGCTAGACCACCACTGCAATCTACACCACCTCTCAATTTTTACTACCACATTTTCAGTGCACAATCTTGTCGCAATCAACATGAGTGGCAAAATGACAGATGCTGGTGGAAAGGGGAAGAGGCGTGGTGGAAAAGGCAAAAAAGGTTTTGTCCGTGGGGAAGGTGGCAAAGCTCCATTATCATCTGCTGAAGATAGACCATCTACCAGCAAAAGTAAGATGTCTACTACTTACCGTAGACAATCCAATGTGCTCCCTTTTTTACGGACACAAACAACAGGAACAAAGGTAGATGATGGCCAAAAAAGGAAAATGCTTGAATGGATCTCAAGTGGTCCCACAAGTGCCCTCTCAGCCACTTCAAGTACCGCATCCAAAAAACACCAGTCCTCTGAGTTGTCATCCCAATCAAACTTGCTTTCTCCCAGCTCTGAAGTCTCCATCAGCCCTGCACAGTATGGTGGAACTGAGATGGCTGAGTCTGCAGAGCTGTTCAGTCACACTATAGCCTGGGAATCAGAGGTCTGCTCCCAAGCAACAGTGAGTACAGAACAGGAAATGGTCTGCAGTGATGCCCAGAACCTTTGTGACTCTGATTCATGCCGTGAGGACCAAGTTTCTGAGCATAATGTTGACCCTTTGTCACAAACTGTAACACCTGTGGTTATAGACAATGAGGAACATACTGATGAAGATGAGACGCAGATACCAGATACTTAAATATTCGGTCAGGGCAAGAAGAGGCTCGGTCTGAGGGGGAGGGGAGTGCAAACACAACAATTGATGATGAAGTTCTAGATCCCACCTACTGTGAACCCACAGTCAGGCACTCGAGGAGGTCAACAGAGGTGGTGGAGGAGGATGCAACTGATGACGAAGTTACCTTGCGCCTTCCTGGACAGAGTCGGAGTACTGGTAGCACGTCTACAACTGCATCCTCAGCCACCACTCTGCCTCTGAGCATTATTCGGGGTGGATCAACAGGTCGCATGGCCTCTAAGCCTTGCCTAGCCTGGTCCTTTTTTGACATAGAAAAAGATCGCCCAAATTATGTGATCTGTAAAATTTGTCATGGTTCTCTTAGTAGAGGTCAAAACCTCAGCAGTTTGACAACTTCTTCCATGAATCGTCACATGAATAAATATCATATGGCCCGGTGGGAAGCTCACCGTGCTGCAATGCGGCCTAGCGGAGCGAACCATCCACCGCTTGCCCCTTCCAGTGCATCCGCGCGCTCGTCATCTTCTAGGACTGTGGGGACAGCTGTCACACCTGTTTTTCCACCCACAACTTCCACCACTGTAACCGCAACAGGCAGTTTGCTTGGTAGGTCATCAGTTGGTTTGGAAGGGGAAACAAGTGAGTGTGTACAGCTCTCTCAGACATCGATAGCACCAACGTTGGATGAAGGCAACATCATGTCTACGCCAGCACTTTCCTCACAAACCTGCATTTTTCCAGGGGCACCCTACTCAACACCGTCTACACACAGCAGCCAGATCTCTGTCCCTCAGATGTGGTCAAATAAAAGGCCACTTCCTGCCACCTATGACAAAGCTAAGAGGTTGACTCTATCCCTCTGTAAGCTGTTGGCTACCGAAATGCTGCCTTTCCGCCTAGTGGACACACAGGATTTTAGAGACCTTATGTCTGTTGCTGTGCCCCAGTACCAGATGCCTAGTCGCCACTACTTCTCTAAGAAAGGTGTGCCCGCGCTACACCAGCATGTCGCACACAATATCACCGCTTCCTTGAGAAACTCTGTGTGTGAACGGGTGCATTTCACCACCGATACTTGGACCAGTAAGCATGGACAGGGACGTTACATGTCGCTGACTGGGCACTGGGTAACTATGGTGATAGATGGTGAAGGGTCTGCTGCACAAGTCTTGCCGTCCCCACGACTTGTGTGTCAATCCTCTGTCTGTCCAAGTTCCGCCACTGCTTCTGCATCCTCCACCTCATCTGGGTCCTCCACCTCCGCCCCAAGCCTGCCTGGTCAGGCCACCAGCGTTCTCACAGCACAAAAGGAATCACGCACCCCTCATTACTATGCTGGCAGCAGAGCGCAACGGCATCAGGCGGTCTTTAGCTTGACATGTCTTGGGAATAAGAGTCACACAGCTGAGAAGTTGTGGTCAGCTCTGCGGTCCGAGTTTAATAAATGGTTGTCTCCACTCAACCTGCAGCCTGGTAAGGCCGTGTGCGACAATGCTGCAAACCTGGGTGCGGCCATTCGCCTGGGCAAGGTGACACACGTACCTTGTATGGCTCACGTGTTGAACCTTGTCGTCCAGCAATTTTTAACACACTATCCCGGCCTAGATGGCCTTCTGAACAGGGCACGAAAACTGTCTGCTCACTTCCGCCGTTCAAGCGCCGCAGCTGAGCGACTTGCATCGCTCCAGAAGTCTTTCGGCCTGCCGGTTCATCGCCTGAAATGCGATGTGGCGACACGCTGGAATTCAACTCTCCACATGTTACAGCGACTGTGGCAGCACCGCCGAGCCCTGGTGCAATACGTCATGACGTATAGCCTGGGCCAACGAGATGCAGAGGTGGGTCAGATCACCCTGATAGAGTGGTCTCAGATCAAGGACCTATGCACCCTTCTGCAGAGTTTCGACATGGCGACGAATATGTTTAGCGCTGACAATGCCATTATCAGCATGACGATTCCAGTCATTTACATGCTGGAGCACACGCTAAACACTATTCGGAGTCAGGGGGTGGGACAACAGGAAGGGGATGAACTACAGGAGGATTCATATGCGCAAGACACAACAACATCACCAAGGTCCAGACGTTCATCATCACCAAGGCGGCAGGCATGGGACCATGGGGGACAGGGATCAACAAGGGCGCATGGTAGCAGGCGAGATGTTGAGGAAGGTGCAGGAGAACATGAAGAAATGGAGGACGAACTGTCCATGGACATGGAAGACTCAGCGGATGAGGGAGACCTTGGTCAAATTTCAGTTGAAAGAGGTTGGGGGGAGATGTCAGAGGAAGAAAGAACGGTTAGCACCTCTATGCCACAAACACAGCGTGGACTTGGTCCGCATGGCTGCGCAAGACACATGAGTGCCTTCTTGTTGCACTACCTCCAACATGACCCTCGTATTGTCAAAATTAGAAGTGATAATGACTACTGGCTTGCCACACTATTAGATCCGCGGTACAAGTCCAAATTTTGTGACATAATTCCAGCCATAGAAAGGGACGCACGTATGCAGGAGTATCAGCAGAAGCTGTTACTCGATCTTAGCTCGGCTTTTCCACCAAACAACCGTGCAGGTGCAGGGAGTGATTCTCCCAGTTGTAACTTGCCAAACATGGGACGGTCTCGTCATCTTCAACAGTCTACCCGTACCAGTAGGACCGTATCTGGTGCTGGTAACAGCAATTTTATGGAATCTTTTCATAATTTTTTTAGACCCTCTTTTGCAAGGCCACCAGAGACAACAAGTCAGACACATAGTCAACGGCTGGAGAGGATGATACAGGAGTATCTCCAAATGAACATCGATGCCATGACTTTGCAAATGGAGCCTTGCTCCTTTTGGGCTTCAAATCTAGAAAAATGGCCAGAGCTCTCCAGTTACACCTTAGAGATTTTGTCGTGTCCAGCTGCCAGCGTTGTCTCCGAACGTGTCTTCAGTGCTGCTGGGTGTGTGCTGACAGATAAGCGCACGCGTCTGTCCAGTGACAATGTGGACAGACTGACGTTCATCAAAATGAACAAGTCATAGATCCAGAAGGAATTTACTACCCCTGTGTCATCCTGGGGAGAGTAAATGCTTGTGGATTTGGAATGTGCTTGATGCAAATCAAAACATCCTGTTTGCAACTAGGGCACAACTGCTGCCACTGAAGGGGTGGGTGTGTGTGGGGCCCAATTTTTTGAAAAAAGGGATACTCTGCTTGGAGTAACCCTTGCTTACATTGTTTTTAAAAAGAGCCAAGATGAACAAGTCATGGTTCAGCAAAGACTTTATCTACCTACTCCAGAGTCATCCTGGGGACGGTTAATTATGGCGTATTTTTGAATGTGCTTGATGCAAATCTAGTTGTGAAGTGTACAACTGGGGCACAACTGCTGCCACTGAAGGGGTGGGTGTGTGTGGGGCCCAATTTTTGGAAAAAAGGGAGACTCCGCTTGGAGTAACCCTTGCTTGCTGTGTTTTTAAAAGAAGCCAAGATGAACAGAGCTGGGATCAGGAAAGACTTTGCTACCTACCCCGGTGTCATCCTGGGGACGGATAAGAATGGCGTATTTTTGAATGTGCTTGATGCAAATCTAGCTGTGAATTGTACAACTGGGGCACAACTGCTGCCACTGAAGGGGTGGGTGTGTGTGGGGCCCAATTTTTGGAAAAAAGGGAGACTCCGCTTGGAGTAACCCTTGCTTGCTGTGTTTTTAAAAGAAGCCAAGATGAACAGAGCTGGGATCAGGAAAGACTTTGCTACCTACCCTGGTGTCATCCTGAGGACGGTTAATTAGGCCGTATTTTTGAATGTGCTTGATGCAAATCAAAACATCATGTTTGCATCTAGGGCACAACTGCTGCCACTGAAGGGGTGGGTGTGTGTGGGGCCCAATTTTTGGAAAAAAGGGAGACTCCGCTTGGAGTAACCCTTGCTTGCTGTGTTTTTAAAAGAAGCCAAGATGAACAGAGCTGGGATCAGGAAAGACTTTGCTACCTACCCCGGTGTCATCCTGGGGACGGATAAGAATGGCGTATTTTTGAATGTGCTTGATGCAAATCTAGCTGTGAATTGTACAACTGGGGCACAACTGCTGCCACTGAAGGGGTGGGTGTGTGTGGGGCCCAATTTTTGGAAAAAAGGGAGACTCCGCTTGGAGTAACCCTTGCTTGCTGTGTTTTTAAAAGAAGCCAAGATGAACAGAGCTGGGATCAGGAAAGACTTTGCTACCTACCCTGGTGTCATCCTGGGGACGGTTAATTAGGCCGTATTTTTGAATGTGCTTGATGCATATCAAAACATCATGTTTGCAACTAGGGCACAACTGCTGCCACTGAAGGGGTGGGTGTGTGTGGGGCCCAATTTTTGGAAAAAAGGGAGACTCCGCTTGGAGTTACCCTTGCTTGCTGTGTTTTTAAAAGAAGCCAAGATGAACAGAGCTAGGATCAGGAAAGACTTTGCTACCTACCCCGGTGTCATCCTGGGGACGGATAAGAATGGCGTATTTTTGAATGTGCTTGATGCAAATCTAGCTGTGAATTGTACAACTGGGGCACAACTGCTGCCACTGAAGGGGTGGGTGTGTGTGGGGCCCAATTTTTGGAAAAAAGGGAGACTCCGCTTGGAGTAACCCTTGCTTACATTGTTTTTAAAAAGAGCCAAGATGAACAAGTCATGGTTCAGCAAAGACTTTATCTACCTACTCCAGAGTCATCCTGGGGACGGTTAATTATGGCGTATTTTTGAATGTGCTTGATGCAAATCTAGCTGTGAAGTGTACAACTGGGGCACAACTGCTGCCACTGAAGGGGTGGGTGTGTGTGGGGCCCAATTTTTGGAAAAAAGGGAGACTCCGCTTGGAGTAACCCTTGCTTGCTGTGTTTTTAAAAGAAGCCAAGATGAACAGAGCTGGGATCAGGAAAGACTTTGTTACCTACCCCGGTGTCATCCTGGGGACGGATAAGAATGGCGTATTTTTGAATGTGCTTGATGCAAATCTAGCTGTGAATTGTACAACTGGGGCACAACTGCTGCCACTGAAGGGGTGGGTGTGTGTGGGGCCCAATTTTTGGAAAAAAAGGGAGACTACGCTTGGAGTCACCTTGCGGTGTTTTACATGATTTTAGAAGGGCGTGCCATGCCTATATCTGTGTGTCCTCCTCTTTTTCCTTGTCCAGCTGTTTTGTTTTCGCATGAGTATATTTGTCACTTTCCCATGTGTTTGTGTTGTGTTGTGAGTAGTTTGTCACCTTTTGGACACCTTTGAGGGTGTTTTCTAGGTGTTTTTATGTGTTTGTGAGTGCCTGCCATTGTTTCCTATGCAGTTCGAGTTCGGTTCGTCGAACGTTCGACGAGCCGAACTCGAACGGGACCTCCGTTCGGCGAACCGACCTCGAGCCGAACCGGGACCGGTTCGCTCATCTCTAAAAAGGACACAGATACTGTATCATCTTCATAAACGGAAGGTGAGAATAGCGTGTCTCCAGGAGACACACTTCAAACAAGGACATGCCCCTATTCTTAAAAATAAATATTACCAGACATGGGTATCCTCGGACAACCCAGACTCCCGTTCCAAAGGTGTGGCAATAGCCATCCATAAATCCCTCCCACATCAAATCTTAAAGTGCACGACGGATAGTCTTGGAGATATATTATCCTCTCACTGAGGGTGGGAACCCACATTTTCACAATAATTAATGCGTACGCCCCAAATCAAAAACAGGACAGCTTTCTTTCCCGTCTGATCGACGTCGCGATCCCCTTGCTACAGGGCACGGTGATTTTATGTGGCGACCTTAATGTCACCCTCGACCCCACATTAGATAACTCCAAAGGGAAATCTAGTATTGCATACACCACCATTAAACGTATCAAAAAAGCTCTACTGCGCATTCAACTGTTCGACACCTGGAGAATACAACACCCGTCGGACAGAGACTATAGTTTCTATTCCCACACTCAGGACTCCTATAGTCGTCTTGACTACATACTAATACAACATAGCGCGCTTCCGTGGATCCAACATACGGGAATGGATAATATACTGTGGTCAGACCATGCGCCGGTGTATTGCACGATAGAGATCCCCTCTCTTTCGGCTCCTAAAGGGTCGTGGTGGCTGAATGAGTCGTTGCTACTGGATGAGCTTTGTGTTACTGACATTCAGACCTCTATTACAAGGTTCATGGAGGACCACTCAGTAGATGACACAGCCCCCACATATAAGTGGGAAGCATTGAAATGTGTCCTACGAGGTATTTTTATTAAACACGGGTCCCAAATCAAAAAAGAAAAGGCCCAAGACATAGTAAAAGCTCTCCATAAGGTCTCTGAACTGGAGCTCATCCACAAGCGAGCCTTATCGGCCACAAATCTACAAGCCCTTTTACAAGCTAGGTTCCAGGTTAAAAAACTGCTTGATTCCTCATATCAGCGTCTAATACAGGTGGGAAGGGGGAGGTTTTACGAGTTTGGGGATAAACCCGGCAGATTGTTGGCCAACGCGCTGAGGGAAGAAAGAGCTCATATCCTCATACCTTGCATCAAGAACCCACGCGACGAAATACTCTATGCCACCCCAGACATCTCAAATACTTTTCACGACTATTATTCCAAGTTATATAATTTACCTTTCGAGCCCCCCAGGTCGAGTGATGAGTGTCCCTCAATGCCCTCACCTTTTAGATGTCTTGATAGCTCTATAATAGACAACTTGGAAAGTCCATTTATACTGGAGGACCTGTTGGCAGTGATTCGCGACACTCCTGGAAACAAGAGTCCTGGCCCTGATGGATTCCCCGCCAAATTTTATAAATCCTTTTCGGAACAATTAGCGCTCCTAATGCTCCTTTCCTTTAACTCGATTTCGGACTCTGTCCCCTTTCCGCCCCACTCCACCACGGCTCACATCTCACTACTCAGTAAGGCTGGAAAAGACCCCACGGTGTGTAGTAGTTTTAGACCGATATCACTTCTTAATGTAGATTTAAAAATCTATGCCAAGCTTTTAGCAAATAGACTTGGTCCTTTGCTTCCTGACCTGATCCATTTTGACCAGGTCGGGTTTGTCCCGGGTAGAGAGGCAAGGGACAACACCATAAAAACCTTGGATTTAATTCAACACGCACATACTAAACAACTGCCTTTTTGATGTTGCTGTCTTTGGACGCTGAGAAGGCTTTCGACAGAGTCTCCTGGCAGTCACTTGCACAGACCCTGGACCATATAGGCCTGGGACCGTTTGTCTCATCTAAAATTATAGCTTTATACCATACCCCGACTGCTCACCTTAAGATTAATGGCACTCTGTCGAGACCCTTCTCCATTCGAAACGGGACCCGGCAGGGATGCCCCTTGTCACCTTTACTGTCTGTCTTAGTCATGGAACACTTGTTGTCGGCCATCCGGGCCAACCCGGACATAAGGGGAATTAAGATCGCCAACCGGGAGCATAAATGCGCTGCCTTTGCTGACGATCTCCTTGTTTATCTGTGTAACCCCATCACCTCTCTCCCATCCTTAATGGTGGAACTGAACCGCTTTAGCAAGTGGTCCAATTTTAAAATCAATTTTGATAAATCAGAGGCCCTAAATATTTCTCTACCCCAAACAACTGTGAATGTTATAAAACCAAACTTTCCCTTTAGATGGCCACCCCACGGTAGTATTGGATACTTGGGCATCAAGATCCCATCTGATTTGTCCAGGCTCTTTCAATTAAACTACCAAAGTTTCCTGTCACGGCTCGAGGGTGATTTAGCCCGGTGGCACAGGGGCACTCTTTCATGGTTCGGCAGGATCAGCGCGCTCAGGATGACGGCTCTGCCGAGATTGCTGTACTTGATACAGACGGTTCCGGTCTATTTTCCAGCAACCTATTGGGCCAAGATGCAGCGCATATTCAGTCAATTTGTCTGGTCCGGAAGGCGTGCCCATATAGGGAGTAGCGTCCTAACTAGGACCAAGAGTGCGGGAGGGACGGGACTACCTGACTGTAGGCGGTACTACTTGGCAGCCGCCCATGCCAGGATCTTTTACATAACTCTGGTTCTAAGCTTTGGGTCTGCCTGGCACAGGATATGTGCCCCTTATCATTACCGAACCTGCCCTGGACCTGGCCGCTCCTCACCAAGCATAAGATTGAGATGTCCTAGAGTACTAAACAAACATTGAAAACGGTCCACTCTGTGTCATCACGCAATCTCATGATCCAGCCTAGAGGGCCCCTTATGCCACTAACCGATAACCCGGAGTTTTTACCGGGAGCATCATCTAATAATTTTCTGGGAAGCACGAAACTGAATCCTTTGAGATTAAATTGGGTGGCTCCGGACGGGTCTCTCATCCCACTTCTGAAGATAGTAGAGGGCCGGAATTTCAAACTGCGAATTAATTTTGAGTATGCTCAACTCAAGCATTTTCTAACCTCCCAGGACACTATCAGGGCTCATCCCCCACCCCAAACTCCTTTTGAAAACCTTTGCACTGGGCCTTCCGACACGTGTCATGCAATATCAAGGGTGTACAAGCTTATGACAAGTGCAGCAGAGGTGTCGCTTCCTCGCTTTTGTAGAGCATGGGAGTTAGAGCTCAATCAAACGATTCCCGGGAATCAATGGGAGTGTTGTTTCCGCCTGACCCACAGGTCGGTAGTTGCCACTAGGATGCAAGAAACCAGATATAAAATACTTTCCAGGTGGTACAGGGTTCCGGCGTCTCTTCATGCGTGGTGCCCCGAAATACCGGACACGTGCTGGCGTTGCGGGGCCTCGGGAGGCACCATGTCTCACATCTGGTGGCACTGCCCGAGCCTGTCGGTCTTTTGGAGCGAAGTACTGGTAGCCATAAAAGAGGTCACAGGGATCGTAGTGCCCAGTCGCCCGGAGGCAGCTTTACTGTATATCTTTAACATATCGGAAAAGGTCTTTAAAAAATCTATTTTGGGTCACCTTCTTCAGGCCGCCAAGACAGTGGTCCCACGGCGCTGGAAAGACTCTACCCCCCGACGTTGGATGAGTGGGTAACAGAGGTAAATGTGATCCACCGCATGGAAATGGTGATGGCCCAATCACGAGGGCAAACAGTGGAGACAGCCACTAAGTGGTTCCAATGGGAGTCTTTCCTGTCCAGTGAGAAATTTCTTGAACTAATTTAATCTCCGGATTGGGGGCACTTTGGCTTTTTCTCTTTTAGACAGTACACACCATCCTCTCGACAAATCTTAGCTCAATGGACAATGCATCAGCCCCGGTCGCCTCACCCTGCTTTCTATCTCTCCTCTCCTTCCTCTGAAATATCTCTCCTTCTTTGGATTCTGTGACTATCACTCAACTTAATCTCTTCTTCTTGTTCTATTATCATCTAAGGTTTTAAATGTTTATCCATGTACTATTTCTACTATCCACAGAATATTACGAAGCCTGCGAAGGCTTGGTGTAGCATTGACTTTGGATTGCTGATTTGTATCATTTGGTACAGCATGAATGTATGTTCTAATATTGTAATTCCTTTGAAAATCAATAAAATCTTAAATTGGAAAAAACAAAAACAAAACAAGAGTGGCAAGATGCTCCCACCCCAATGTGATGTTGATGTGGTTGACGTGTTCGTTAATTTGGTGACAGAGGAGATAAAAAAGGGTGTACGGAATATGAATAATAAACACAACTTTACTAAACAGGAAATGCGAGCTTTGAGATCTTTGGAGGAGGATTCCAGCATAGCCATTAAGCCCTCGGATAAAGGGGGTAATGTGGTTATGCTGGACTCTACTCACTATAGAGAATTGTGTATGAATATACTTGCTGACAGTAACTGCTACTGTAGGATGATGACTAACCCGATTGCTAAATTTAAAGCGGAGCTGAAAAAACTGTTAGATAAAGCACTATATGATAACTTAATTGATACAAGTGAGTATGACTTCCTTCTACTTAAATTTCCTGTCTTGGCAACGTTTTACACCTTGCCTAAAGTCCACAAGGGCTTAGATCCCCTGAAGGGTCACCCTATCGTTTCGGGGATCAAAAGCTTTACTGAAAATTTGAGTGTATATCTGGACCATATCCTGAGACCCTTTGTCACCTCTTTAAACTCATGTCTAAAAGACACCACAGATTTTTTGAGGAGAATAGACGACGTTTTCTTGGAAGAAGGAATGTTGTTATGCAGCATAGACGTGGAGGCACTATATTCATCAATTCCGCACAAAGAAGGTTTGAATGCAGTCAGATACTACCTAGACTCGAGGGGGAACCAACTTAAGAAACATAATGACTTTGTTATGGCAGCCCTTGAATTTTGTCTCACCAGAAACGTGTTCACATTTGGCAGTAAGTACTTCCATCAGCTCAGGGGCACTGCGATGGGGAGTTGCTGTGCCCCGTCGTACGCAAATCTGCTCTTGGGCTGGTGGGAGGAAACCATCATTTTTGGAGGTAACATGGACACGGACAACATTGTCCTTTGGGTAAGAATTATAGACGACATTTTTTGTCATCTGGAAAGGCGAGGAAGATAGTTTCTGTAACTTTGTGCGTGAATTGAATGTGAATGATATAAGCCTCCACTTTACATATGAAATGAATAAGGATAAGCTTCCCTTTTTGGATGTCCTGGTCGAGCGCGGACCGGAGGGGTGCTTGACTACAAGTACCTATCGCAAGGAGACGTCGTCCAATTCTCTACTCAAGTGGGAGAGTGCGTATCCAAATGCACATAAAAAGGGTATCCCTAAAAGCCAGTTTGTACGGATGAGGAGAAATTGTTCAGATTATGAACGATTTCTTGATCACTCCAGGGACTTGAAATCCAGACTAAGGGAAAGGGGATATCCGAAACGGCTAGTAAATGAGGCATTTGATACAGTGAAAAAGATGGGCCGGACGAGAATGTTGAATCCGGTACCTAGTGCTTCTTATGGGGCTGACACTCTGCGCTACATCACCACTTATAATAATGGCTCTAACCATTTAAGAGAAATCCTCTCCAGACATTGGCAGGTTCTCAGAATGGATTCTGATATGGCTAAACTGTTACCTGAAAATCCTTCTGTTACCTTTAGCCCCTTCACCCCCGGCCACTAAAACACCCTAATGACTGGGCCATTTTTTGCAATTCTGACCAGTGTCACTTTGACAGGTTATAACTCTGGAACGCTTTAACGGATTCTGGCGATTCTGAGACTGATTTTTCGTGACGCATTGTACTTCATGTCAGTGGTAAATTTAGGCCGATATTTTTTGCGTTTATTTGTGAAAATTTCGGAAATTTTGCGAAAATTTTGAAAATTTTGCAATTTTCAAACTTTGAAAATTTATACCCATAAATCTGAGAGATATGTCACACAAAATAGTTACTAAATACAATTTCCCACTTGTCTACTTTACATCAGCGCAATCTTTGAAACAAAATTTTTTTTCGTTAGGAAGTTAGAAGTGGTCAAAGTTCATCAGCAATTTCTCATTTTTCCAACAAAATTTACAAAATAATTTTTTTTAGGGACCACATCACATTTGAAGTGACTTTGAGAGGCCGAGGTGACAGAAAATACCCAAAAGTGACCCCATTCTAAAAACTGCACCCCTCACACTGCTCAAAACCACATCCAAGACGTTTATTAACCCTTTAGGTGCATCACAGGAACCAAAGCAATGTGGAAGGAAAAAATTAAAATTTTACTTTTTAACACAAAAATGTTACTTTAGCCATAACATTTTCATTTTCACAAGGGAAAAAAGAGAAAGTGCACCATACAATTTATTTATTAAAATTTTTTACCACAAAATTGTTGCTTCAACTAGGTAGCTTTTTTTTCAGAAGGGTATCTGGAAAAAATGCACCATAAAATGTATTGTGCATTTTCTCCTGAGTACGCAGATAACTCATATGTGGTGGAAATCAAATGTTTGGGCATACGGCAGGGCTTGGAAGGCAAGGAGCGCCATTTGAATTTTTGAACGCAAAATTAGCTGGACTCATTAGCAGACGCCATGTCGGGTTTGAAGACCCCCAGTGGTGCCTAAACAATGGAGCTCCCCCACAAGTGACCCCATTTTGGAAACTAGAGCCCTCAAATAATTTTTCTAGATGTTTGGTGAGCACTTTGAACCCCTGGGGGCTTCACAGAAGTTTATAACGTTGAGTCGGGAAAAGATTTTTTTTTTTTTTTACCACAAAACTGTTGCTTCAACTAGGTAGCTTTTTTTTCACAAGGGTATCTTGAAAAAATGCACCATAAAATGTATTGTGCATTTTCTCCTGAGTACGCAGATACCTCATATTTGGTGGAAATTAAATGTTTGGGCATACGGCAAGGCTCGGAAGGCAAGGAGCGCCATTTGAATTTTTGAGTGCAAAATTAGCTGCACTCATTAGCGGACGCCATGTCGGGTTTGAAGGGGCTTCACAGAAGTTTATAATGTTGAGCCGTGAAAAGAAAAAAAAAAAATTTGACCACAAAACTGTTGCTTCAACTAGGTAGCTTTTTTTTCACAAGGGTATCAGGAAAAAATGCACCATGAAATTTATAGTGCATTTTTTCCTGAGTACGCAGATACCTCATATGTGGTGGAAAGTAATTGTTTGGGCGCATGGCAGGGCTCAGAAGATAAGGAGCACCATTTGACAGCAAAATTGGTTGGAATCATTAGCTGACGTAATGTTGCATTTGGAGCCCCCCTATGGTTCCTAAACAGTGGAGCTCCCCCACAAGTGACTCCATTTTGGAAACTAGACCCCTCAAGGAATTTATCTAGATGTTTAGCGAGCCTCAAGGGGCTCCACAGAAGTTCATAATGTTGAGCCATGAATACACCTATTTTTTCACCACAAACCTGTTACTTGAACCATGTAGCTTTTTTTTTCACAAGGGTATCAGGAAAAAATGTACCATAAAACGTATTGTGCAATTTCTCCTGAGTATGCAGATACCTCACATGTGGTGGAAAGTAATTGTTTGGGCGCATGGCGGGGCTCAGAAGAGAAGGAGCACCATTTGACAGCAAAATTGGTTGGAATCATTAGCGGATGCCATGTCACATTTGGAGACCCCCTATGGTGCCTAAACAGTGGAGCTCCCCCAGAAATAACCCCATTTTGGAACCAGACCCCGCAAGGAATTTATCTAGATGTTTGGTGAGCCCCTTGTACCCCCAGGGGCTCCACAGAAGTTGATAACGTTGAACCATGAAAATTATTTTTTTTTTTTACCACAAAATTTTTGCATCAATCAGGTAGCTTTTTTTTTTACAACGGTATCAGGAAAAAATGCACCATAAAACGTATTGTGCAATTTTTCCTGAGTACGCAGATACCTCATATGTGGTGGAAATTAATTGTTTGGGTGCATGGCGGGGCTCAGAAGAGAAGGAACGCCATTTGACTTTTCAAGCGCACAGACGCAGTGCACTGATCGGCCACTGCAGGACGCACGGTCGGATAAGATACAAAAAGCGTCGGGGATACGAAAAAAAAAAAAACAGTCACGCCAAAAATTGCTCAGGGATACCGATTCGTTATGTGCATCCCTGATCAGCGCTCGGCGGGACGCACGGACTGATGCGATACAAAAAGTGTCGGGGATACGAGAAAAAAAAAGTCCAGCCGAAAACGGACCACTGATGCACAGACGGATGAGGTGTAAAAATGGACAGGAGATACAGAAAGAAAAAAAAAAAAAGTTATACTCACAGTACCCAGAGGATTAGCAGGAGGATCACTGACCAGAAGAACTGCAGGAGAAACAGAAGGCAAGCGAGATGGACAGCTTTACAGGAGCAGCAGGCAGGACGTTGGACAGCTCTGCAGAATACCCAGGAAGGACCCAGCGATGGAGGCAGATGTGATCGGGCCAGTGAAGACCTCGGACAAACACAGGTAAGAGGACATCAGGGGGATAGCAGAGGGGTAGGGGGAGAGCAGAGGGGGAGTGGGGAGAGCAGAGGGGGAGTGGGATACCAGAAAAGGAGCTGCAGAAGCAGAATAGAGATCATGGGGCAGGCAGGCAGATTGCGAGGGGAGCAGATCGGGATGTCGGTAGGCAGATCGGTGCGTGGGGGGGCAGATCGCAGGGGGGCACGGGCAGGGGCCATCACGGGAGCACGCAGGGGGCGTCACGTGAGCGCGCAGGGGGCGTCACGGGAGCGCGCACGGGCTGCAAGGTGAGCACAGTACTCACGTGCAGCAGGAGCAGTGACATCAGTAGCGGCAGCGGTGGCGTGGTACCACAAGTACCAGCCAGTGCACACTGCAGACATGTTTGGGGAGAGCTTCCCAGACCAGCACAGGCCTGGGGAGGGCGGCCACCTGCAGATCAGACCGCCCCACTGCACACTGATGGGAGCGATTGCGCGTCATAGCAAGATCGCTCCAATCAGTGCTGCAGGGACTGGGGGCGACATGTTTGGGGTCCACCTATGATCTGCTGTAGCTGCTACAGCATCTTATACCTGGATCTCACTGTATGGCACTAATTCAGGCATTATTTTTGCCGAAATTAGTGCGAACGATGTGGTTGGCGGTTCAGATTTGAACAGCCAATCACATCGATCGTCGATGGGGGGTGGCGATGCCACCCCCCTGGGGTCAAGCAAAGGTCCCCTGCTGTAAGAAACAGCAGGGGACATCATTTGAAAGCCGTTGCTATGGCAAAGGCAACCAAATGAATTTTAGGCAGTAAAGTTACGTCCCTGGTCGTTAAGTCACGTTAAAATAGGACATAACTTTACTGCTTTGCAGTGAGGGATATGCCTTCCAGGAGACGCATGGTGAATGAGGAGGGGGCGGTGCAATTGTCACATGATCGTGACTGAGCATGTGCGGGACCTTTAAAAATGGCGGCGCCCATAGCCACATGTGCGCCAGCGTTTGTGCATACACACGCATGGAAGAAGCACGGTGAGTGTTTGGCAGTGTCTCTTTTTATGTCCTGTTTAAAGACTTTACATTATACACTGGGTGGCTTGGTTCATTGGTAAGGAGCGCTATACTATATATTTCTTTGTAGCCCGCTTGTGTGGTAAAACCCATGATGTTGTTGTGATGGGAGATATTGTTATGGCGATTGGTAAAGACTCCCCTGATGAGTGAAGGCAATAACGAAACGCGTCGGGAGTGACCTCATTGATCCACACATGCTGCGATGACAGGAGGAAGTATACCCTGATCTGCAGAGAGATTGTTCCATTCATCCACAAGGATTATTAGAGGAATGGGTGGGCTGCAATACCAAGACAGGTTATTAAACTTGGGGTTATTTAGTTTGGAAAAACGAAGGCTTAGGGGGGATCTATTCACAATGTATAAATATATGAGGGCACAGAGACCTTTCCAAAGATCTTTTTACACCTAGGCCTGCGACTGGAACACGGGGGCATCCGCTACGTCTTGAGGAAAGAAGGTTTAATCATAATCACAGACGAGGATTCTTTACTGTACGAGCAGTGAGACTATGGAACACTCTGCCGCATGATGTTGTAATGAGTGATTCACTACTAACATTTAAGCAGAGCCTGGATGCCTTTCTTGAAAAATTTAATATTACCAGTTATGTATATTAGATTTTATAACAGCGTATTGATCCAGGGAACTAGTCTGATTGCCGGATGTGGAGTCAGGAAGGAAATTTTTTCCCCATTGGAACTTGTTTGCCACATTGGGGTTTTTTTGCCTTCCTCTGGATCAACATGTTAGGCTACGGGTTGAACTAGATGGATTTAGAGTCTCCCTTCAACCTTAAAATCTATGATACTATGATTGTGATGACTACTATGAAGGAGAGAGTCAGTTATGCATAAATATCCTGGGATGGGAAACATCTGATGAATCAAACTGGGTGAAATCTTTCCTTATACTTATAAAAATGACCCGTCTCAGTATGGAAATGATGTCTTAGTGGTCCGTATTGATTTGTATCTCACTGAGTTTATAAGCAATCCCGTTTTTTCCCTGTTGTTTGGGTGTTGAATTCCCTCACGGGTGAGTACGGGAGCTAAACACCACTGTGAATATAGCTATTTCACAGGGTCTGTGTATCTGTCTTATATGTGCACACGTACTGGGTAGAGTTGAGCGCGGTTCTAGGTTCGAGGTTCTCCGGTTCTAGGCTCGAGTGATTTTGGGGCCTGTTCTAGATCGAACTAGAACTCGAGCTTTTTGCAAAAGCTTGATAGTTCTAGAAACGTTCGATAATGCTTCTAGCAGCAAAAAAACAGCTAATTCCTAGCTGGCTTTCCGCTGTAATAGTGTAAGTCACTTTGTGACTCACACTATTATGAAATTTCAGTGTATAGTGTGCGTGAACAGCGCCTTCAGATCACTGCTGTTTGTATAATGGCGATCGCCATTTTTTTCCTTGTCTTCCTTCCCTAAGCGCGCGCGTCTTGTGGGGCGGGCCAGCATGTCAGCCAATCCCAGACACACACACAGCTAAGTGGACTTTTAGCCAGAGAAGCAACGGCATGTGTGATAGGATGTCCATGTCACATGTCCCTGCATTATAAAACCGGACATTTTCCTCCAGCACGCCATTATCTGCCTTCTGCGTCCTTGGTGTCAGACATCACTGGCGCAGCTCCGTCCTTTGTCCTATCGCCTATACTGCTGTATGCGCTCCATACACAGCGCTGGACAGCTTAGGGATAGCACTTTCTATAAGTCCTTTTAAGGGCTCGTACCGGCAGGGTCAGAGCCATAGGTGACAGGTCCTGAAAACAGAGACAGCGTCTGTGTAGCTAAGGTCAGGGATTTCGTCGCTGCATTTCCCCATTAGGAGGGAATAGAAAGGCAGGCTTCCTTTCCTCTACCCAGAGCCCCACAACCCTGGCACTGTACCCTCCTGTCCTCTGCACACTCCAACTCATTATAACTAAGCCATTATACTAGCAAACACTCAGTGTACCTAGTGGCATCCTAAACGTGGCTAGTGGACTTTTGTCTAGTCCCACTAGTGCAAAGATATTTGCAGCACGTCTGCCTGCATTGCACACTCCAACTCATTATAACTAAGCCATTATACTAGCAAACACTCAGTGTACCTAGTGGCATCCTAAACGTGGCTATTGGACTTTTGTCTAGTCCCACTAGTGCAAAGACATTTGCAGCACGTCTGCCTGAATTGCACACTCCAACTCATTATAACTAAGCCATTATACTAGCAAACACTCAGTGTACCTAGTGGCATCCTAAACGTGGCTATTGGACTTTTGTCTAGTCCCACTAGTGCAAAGATATTTGCAGCACTTCTGCCTGCATTGCACACTCCAACTCATTATAACTAAGCCATTATACTAGCAAACACTCAGTGTACCTAGTGGCATCCTAAACGTGGCTATTGGACTTTTGTCTAGTCCCACTAGTGCAAAGACATTTGCAGCACGTCTGCCTGCATTGCACACTCCAACTCATTATAACTAAGCCATTATACTAGCAAACACTAAGTGTACCTAGTGGCATCCTAAACGTGGCTATTGGACTTTTGTCTAGTCACATTAGTGCAAAGACATTTGCAGCACGTCTGTCTGCATTGCACACTCCAACTCATTATAACTAAGCCATTATACTAGCAAACACTCAGTGTACCTAGTGGCATCCTAAACGTGGCTATTGGACTTTTGTCTAGTCCCACTAGTGCAACGATATTTGCAGCACGTCTGCCGGCATTGCACACTCCAACTCATTATAACTAAGCCATTATACTAGCAAACACTCAGTGTACCTAGTGGCATCCTAAACGTGGCTATTGGACTTTTGTCTAGTCCCACTAGTGCAAAGATATTTGCAGCACGTCTGCCTGCATTGCACACTCCAACTCATAACTAAGCCATTATACTAGCAAACACTCAGTGTACCTAGTGGCATCCTAAACGTGGCTATTGGACTTTTGTCTAGTCCCACTAGTGCAAAGACATTTGCAGCACATCTGCCTGCATTGCACACTCCAACTCATTATAACTAAGCCATTATACTAGCAAACGCTCAGTGTACCTAGTGGCATCCTAAACGTGGCTATTGGACTTTTGTCTAGTCACACTAGTGCAAAGACATTTGCAGCACGTCTGTCTGCATTGCACACTCCAACTCATTATAACTAATCCATTATACTAGCAAACACTCAGTGTACCTAGTGGCATCCTAAACGTGGCTATTGGACTTTTGTCTAGTCCCACTAGTGCAAAGATATTTGCAGCACGTCTGCCTGCATTGCACACTCCAACTCATAATTAAGCCATTCTACTAGCAAACACTCAGTGTACCTAGTGGCATCCTAAATGTGGCTATTGGACTCCAACTCTGCATTGCACACTCTAACTAAGCCATTATACTAGCAAACACTCAGTGTACCTAGTGGCATCCTAAACGTGGTTATTGGACTTTTGTCTAGTCCCACTAGTGCAAAGACATTTGCAGCACGTCTGCCTGCATTGCACACTCCAACTCATTATAACTAAGCCATTATACTAGCAAACACTCAGTGTACCTAGTGGCATCCTAAACGTGGCTATTGGACCTTTGTCTAGTCACACTTGTGCAAAGACATTTGCAGCACGTCTGCCTGCATTGCACACTCCAACTCATTATAACTAAGCCATTATACTAGCAAACACTCAGTGTACCTAGTGGCATCCTAAACGTGGCTATTGGACTTTTGACTAGTCCCACTAGTGCCAAGTCATTTGCAGCACGTCTGCCTGCATTGCACACTCCAACTCATTATAACTAAGCCATTATACTAGCAAACACTCAGTGTACCTAGTGGCATCCTAAACGTGGCTATTGGACTTTTGTCTAGTCACACTAGTGCAAAGACATTTGCAGCACGTCTGTCTGCATTGCACACTCCAACTCATTATACCTAAGCCATTATACTAGCAAACACTCAGTGTACCTAGTGGCATCCTAAACGTGGCTATTGGACTTTTGTCTAGTCCCACTAGTGCAACGACATTTGCAGCACGTCTGCCTGCATTGCACACTCCAACTCATTATAACTAAGCCATTATACTAGCAAACACTCAGTGTACCTAGTGGCATCCTAAACTTGGCTATTGGACTTTTGTCTAGTCCCACTAGTGCAAAGATATTTGCAGCACGTCTTGCTGCATTGCACACTCCAACTCATAACTAAGCCATTATACTAGCAAACACTCAGTGTACCTAGTGGCATCCTAAACGTGGCTATTGGACTTTTTTCTAGTCCCACTACTGCAAAGACATTTGCAGCACGTCTGCCTGCATTGCACACTCCAACTCATTATAACTAAGCCATTATACTAACAAACACTCAGTGTACCTAGTGGCATCCTAAACGTGGCTATTGGACTTTTGTCTAGTCAGACTAGTGCAAAGACATTTGCAGCACGTCTGTCTGCATTGCACACTCCAACTCATTATAACTAATCCATTATACTAGCAAACACTTAGTGTACCTAGTGGCATCCTAAACGTGGCTATTGGACTTTTGTCTAGTCCCACTAGTGCAAAGATATTTGCAGCACGTCTGCCTGCATTGCACACTCCAACTCATAACTAAGCCATTATACTAGCAAACACTCAGTGTACCTAGTGGCATCCTAAACGTGGCTATTAGACTTTTGTCTAGTCCCACTAGTGCAAAGACATTTGCAGCACGTCTGCCTGCATTGCACACTCCAACTCATTATAACTAAGCCATTATACTAGCAAACACTCAGTGTACCTAGTGGCATCCTAAACGTGGCTATTGGACTTTTGTCTAGTCACACTAGTGCAAAGACATTTGCAGCACGTCTGTCTGCATTGCACACTCCAACTCATTATAACTAAGCCATTATACTAGCAAACACTCAGTGTACCTAGTGGCATCCTAAACGTGGCTATTGGACTTTTGTCTAGTCCCACTAGTGCAAAGATATTTGCAGCACGTCTGCCTGCATTGCACACTCCAACTCATAACTAAGCCATTATACTAGCAAACACTCAGTGTACCTAGTGGCATCCTAAACGTGGCTATTGGACTTTTGTCTAGTCCCACTAGTGCAAAGACATTTGCAGCACGTCTGCCTGCATTGCACACTCCAACTCATTATAACTAAGCCATTATACTAGCAAACACTCAGTGTACCTAGTGGCATCCTAAACGTGGCTATTGGACTTTTGTCTAGTCCCACTAGTGCAAAGACATTTTCAGCACGTCTGCCTGCATTGCACACTCCAACTCATTATAACTAAGCCATTATACTAGCAAACACTCAGTGTACCTAGTGGCATCCTAAATGTGGCTATTGGACTTTTGTCTAGTCACACTAGTGCAAAGACATTTGCAGCACGTCTGTCTGCATTGCACACTCCAACTCATTATAACTAATCCATTATACTAGCAAACACTCAGTGTACCTAGTGGCATCCTAAACGTGGCTATTGGACTTTTGTCTAGTCCCACTAGTGCAAAGATATTTGCAGCACGTCTGCCTGTATTGCACACTCCAACTCATAATTAAGCCATTATACTAGCAAACACTCAGTGTACCTAGTGGCATCCTAAACGTGGCTATTGGACTTTTGTCTAGTCCCACTAGTGCAAAGACATTTGCAGCATGTCTGCCTGCATTGCACACTCCAACTCATTATAACTAAGCCATTATACTAGCAAACACTCAGTGTACCTAGTGGCATCCTAAACGTGGCTATTGGACTTTTGTCTAGTCCCACTAGTGCAAAGATATTTGCAGCACGTCTGCCTGCATTGCACACTCCAACTCATAACTTAACCATTATACTAGCAAATACTCAGTGTACCTAGTGGCATCCTAAATGTGGCTATTGGACTTTTGTCTAGTCCCACTAGTGCCAAGTCATTTGCAGCACGTCTGCCTGCATTGCACACTCCAACTCATTATAACTAAGCCATTATACTAGCAAACACTCAGTGTACCTAGTGGCATCCTAAACGTGGCTATTGGACTTTTGTCTAGTCACACTAGTGCAAAGACATTTGCAGCACGTCTGTCTGCATTGCACACTCCAACTCATTATAACTAAGCCATTATACTAGCAAACACTCAGTGTACCTAGTGGCATCCTAAACGTGGCTATTGGACTTTTGTCTAGTCCCACTAGTGCAACGACATTTGCAGCACGTCTGCCTGCATTGCACACTCCAACTCATTATAACTAAGCCATTATACTAGCAAACACTCAGTGTACCTAGTGGCATCCTAAACGTGGCTATTGGACTTTTGTCTAGTCCCACTAGTGCAAAGATATTTGCAGCACGTCTGCCTGCATTGCACACTCCAACTCATAACTAAGCCATTATACTAGCAAACACTCAGTGTACCTAGTGGCATCCTAAACGTGGCTATTGGACTTTTTTCTAGTCCCACTACTGCAAAGACATTTGCAGCACGTCTGCCTGCATTGCACACTCCAACTCATTATAACTAAGCCATTATACTAGCAAACACTCAGTGTACCTAGTGGCATCCTAAATGTGGCTATTGGACTTTTGTCTAGTCACACTAGTGCAAAGACATTTGCAGCACGTCTGTCTGCATTGCACACTCCAACTCATTATAACTAATCCATTATACTAGCAAACACTTAGTGTACCTAGTGGCATCCTAAACGTGGCTATTGGACTTTTGTCTAGTCCCACTAGTGCAAAGATATTTGCAGCACGTCTGCCTGCATTGCACACTCCAACTCATAACTAAGCCATTATACTAGCAAACACTCAGTGTACCTAGTGGCATCCTAAACGTGGCTATTAGACTTTTGTCTAGTCCCACTAGTGCAAAGACATTTGCAGCACGTCTGCCTGCATTGCACACTCCAACTCATTATAACTAAGCCATTATACTAGCAAACACTCAGTGTACCTAGTGGCATCCTAAACGTGGCTATTGGACTTTTGTCTAGTCACACTAGTGCAAAGACATTTGCAGCACGTCTGTCTGCATTGCACACTCCAACTCATTATAACTAAGCCATTATACTAGCAAACACTCAGTGTACCTAGTGGCATCCTAAACGTGGCTATTGGACTTTTGTCTAGTCCCACTAGTGCAAAGATATTTGCAGCACGTCTGCCTGCATTGCACACTCCAACTCATAACTAAGCCATTATACTAGCAAACACTCAGTGTACCTAGTGGCATCCTAAACGTGGCTATTGGACTTTTGTCTAGTCCCAATAGTGCAAAGACATTTGCAGCACGTCTGCCTGCATTGCACACTCCAACTCATTATAACTAAGCCATTATGCTAGCAAACACTCAGTGTACCTAGTGGCATCCTAAACGTGGCTATTGGACTTTTGTCTAGTCCCACTAGTGCAAAGACATTTGCAGCACGTCTGCCTGCATTGCACACTCCAACTCATTATAACTAAGCCATTATACTAGCAAACACTCAGTGTACCTAGTGGCATCCTAAACGTGGCTATTGGACTTTTGTCTAGTCACACTAGTGCAAAGACATTTGCAGCACGTCTGTCTGCATTGCACACTCCAACTCATTATAACTAAGCCATTACACTAGCAAACACTCAGTGTACCCAGTGGCATCCTAAACGTGGCTATTGGACTTTTGTCTAGTCACACTAGTGCAAAGACATTTGCAGCACGTCTGCCTGCATTGCACACTCCAACTCATTATAACTAAGCCATTATACTAGCAAACACTCAGTGTACCTAGTGGCATCCTAAACGTGGCTATTGGACTTTTGTCTAGTCTCACTAGTGCAAAGACTTTGCAGCACGTCTGCCTGCCTTGCACACTCCAACTCATTATAACTAAGCCATTATACTAGCAAACACTCAGTGTACCTAGTGGCATCCTAAACGTGGCTATTGGACTCCAACTCTGCATTGCACACTCTAACTAAGCCATTATACTAGCAAACACTCAGTGTACCTAGTGGCATCCTAAACGTGGTTATTGGACTTTTGTCTAGTCCCACTAGTGCAAAGACATTTGCAGCACGTCTGCCTGCATTGCACACTCCAACTCATTATAACTAAGCCATTATACTAGCAAACACTCAGTGTACCTAGTGGCATCCTAAACGTGGCTATTGGACTTTTGTCTAGTCACACTTGTGCAAAGACATTTGCAGCACGTCTGCCTGCATTGCACACTCCAACTCATTATAACTAAGCCATTATACTAGCAAATACTCAGTGTACCTAGTGGCATCCTAAACGTGGCTATTGGACTTTTGACTAGTCCCACTACTGCAAAGACATTTGCAGCACGTCTGCCTGCATTGCACACTCCAACTCATTATAACTAAGCCATTATACTAGCAAACACTCAGTGTACCTAGTGGCATCCTAAATGTGGCTATTGGACTTTTGTCTAGTCCCACTAGTGCCAAGTCATTTGCAGCACGTCTGCCTGCATTGCACACTCCAACTCATTATAACTAAGCCATTATACTAGCAAACACTCAGTGTACCTAGTGGCATCCTAAACGTGGCTATTGGACTTTTGTCTAGTCACACTAGTGCAAAGACATTTGCAGCACGTCTGTCTGCATTGCACACTCCAACTCATTATAACTAAGCCATTATACTAGCAAACACTCAGTGTACCTAGTGGCATCCTAAACGTGGCTATTGGACTTTTGTCTAGTCCCACTAGTGCAACGACATTTGCAGCACGTCTGCCTGCATTGCACACTCCAACTCATTATAACTAAGCCATTATACTAGCAAACACTCAGTGTACCTAGTGGCATCCTAAACGTGGCTATTGGACTTTTGTCTAGTCCCACTAGTGCAAAGATATTTGCAGCACGTCTGCCTGCATTGCACACTCCAACTCATAACTAAGCCATTATACTAGCAAACACTCAGTGTACCTAGTGGCATCCTAAACGTGGCTATTGGACTTTTTTCTAGTCCCACTACTGCAAAGACATTTGCAGCACGTCTGCCTGCATTGCACACTCCAACTCATTATAACTAAGCCATTATACTAGCAAACACTCAGTGTACCTAGTGGCATCCTAAACGTGGCTATTGGACTTTTGTCTAGTCACACTAGTGCAAAGACATTTGCAGCACGTCTGTCTGCATTGCACACTCCAACTCATTATAACTAATCCATTATACTAGCAAACACTTAGTGTACCTAGTGGCATCCTAAACGTGGCTATTGGACTTTTGTCTAGTCTCACTAGTGCAAAGACTTTGCAGCACGTCTGCCTGCCTTGCACACTCCAACTCATTATAACTAAGCCATTATACTAGCAAACACTCAGTGTACCTAGTGGCATCCTAAACGTGGCTATTGGACTCCAACTCTGCATTGCACACTCTAACTAAGCCATTATACTAGCAAACACTCAGTGTACCTAGTGGCATCCTAAACGTGGTTATTGGACTTTTGTCTAGTCCCACTAGTGCAAAGACATTTGCAGCACGTCTGCCTGCATTGCACACTCCAACTCATTATAACTAAGCCATTATACTAGCAAACACTCAGTGTACCTAGTGGCATCCTAAACGTGGCTATTGGACTTTTGACTAGTCCCACTACTGCAAAGACATTTGCAGCACGTCTGCCTGCATTGCACACTACAACTCATTATAACTAAGCCATTATACTAGCAAACACTCAGTGTACCTAGTGGCATCCTAAATGTGGCTATTGGACTTTTGTCTAGTCCCACTAGTGCCAAGTCATTTGCAGCACGTCTGCCTGCATTGCACACTCCAACTCATTATAACTAAGCCATTATACTAGCAAACACTCAGTGTACCTAGTGGCATCCTAAACGTGGCTATTGGACTTTTGTCTAGTCACACTAGTGCAAAGACATTTGCAGCACGTCTGTCTGCATTGCACACTCCAAATCATTATAACTAAGCCATTATACTAGCAAACACTCAGTGTACCTAGTGGCATCCTAAACGTGGCTATTGGACTTTTGTCTAGTCCCACTAGTGCAACGACATTTGCAGCACGTCTGCCTGCATTGCACACTCCAACTCATTATAACTAAGCCATTATACTAGCAAACACTCAGTGTACCTAGTGGCATCCTAAACGTGGCTATTGGACTTTTGTCTAGTCCCACTAGTGCAAAGATATTTGCAGCACGTCTGCCTGCATTGCACACTCCAACTCATAACTAAGCCATTATACTAGCAAACACTCAGTGTACCTAGTGGCATCCTAAACGTGGCTATTGGACTTTTTTCTAGTCCCACTACTGCAAAGACATTTTCAGCACGTCTGCCTGCATTGCACACTCCAACTCATTATAACTAAGCCATTATACTAGCAAACACTCAGTGTACCTAGTGGCATCCTAAACGTGGCTATTGGACTTTTGTCTAGTCAGACTAGTGCAAAGACATTTGCAGCACGTCTGTCTGCATTGCACACTCCAACTCATTATAACTAATCCATTATACTAGCAAACACTTAGTGTACCTAGTGGCATCCTAAACGTGGCTATTGGACTTTTGTCTAGTCCCACTAGTGCAAAGATATTTGCAGCACGTCTGCCTGCATTGCACACTCCAACTCATAACTAAGCCATTATACTAGCAAACACTCAGTGTACCTAGTGGCATCCTAAACGTGGCTATTAGACTTTTGTCTAGTCCCACTAGTGCAAAGACATTTGCAGCACGTCTGCCTGCATTGCACACTCCAACTCATTATAACTAAGCCATTATACTAGCAAACACTCAGTGTACCTAGTGGCATCCTAAACGTGGCTATTGGACTTTTGTCTAGTCACACTAGTGCAAAGACATTTGCAGCACGTCTGTCTGCATTGCACACTCCAACTCATTATAACTAAGCCATTATACTAGCAAACACTCAGTGTACCTAGTGGCATCCTAAACGTGGCTATTGGACTTTTGTCTAGTCCCACTAGTGCAAAGATATTTGCAGCACGTCTGCCTGCATTGCACACTCCAACTCATAACTAAGCCATTATACTAGCAAACACTCAGTGTACCTAGTGGCATCCTAAACGTGGCTATTGGACTTTTGTCTAGTCCCACTAGTGCAAAGACATTTGCAGCACGTCTGCCTGCATTGCACACTCCAACTCATTATAACTAAGCCATTATACTAGCAAACACTCAGTGTACCTAGTGGCATCCTAAACGTGGCTATTGGACTTTTGTCTAGTCCCACTAGTGCAAAGACATTTTCAGCACGTCTGCCTGCATTGCACACTCCAACTCATTATAACTAAGCCATTATACTAGCAAACACTCAGTGTACCTAGTGGCATCCTAAATGTGGCTATTGGACTTTTGTCTAGTCACACTAGTGCAAAGACATTTGCAGCACGTCTGTCTGCATTGCACACTCCAACTCATTATAACTAATCCATTATACTAGCAAACACTCAGTGTACCTAGTGGCATCCTAAACGTGGCTATTGGACTTTTGTCTAGTCCCACTAGTGCAAAGATATTTGCAGCACGTCTGCCTGTATTGCACACTCCAACTCATAATTAAGCCATTATACTAGCAAACACTCAGTGTACCTAGTGGCATCCTAAACGTGGCTATTGGACTTTTGTCTAGTCCCACTAGTGCAAAGACATTTGCAGCATGTCTGCCTGCATTGCACACTCCAACTCATTATAACTAAGCCATTATACTAGCAAACACTCAGTGTACCTAGTGGCATCCTAAACGTGGCTATTGGACTTTTGTCTAGTCCCACTAGTGCAAAGATATTTGCAGCACGTCTGCCTGCATTGCACACTCCAACTCATAACTTAACCATTATACTAGCAAATACTCAGTGTACCTAGTGGCATCCTAAATGTGGCTATTGGACTTTTGTCTAGTCCCACTAGTGCCAAGTCATTTGCAGCACGTCTGCCTGCATTGCACACTCCAACTCATTATAACTAAGCCATTATACTAGCAAACACTCAGTGTACCTAGTGGCATCCTAAACGTGGCTATTGGACTTTTGTCTAGTCACACTAGTGCAAAGACATTTGCAGCACGTCTGTCTGCATTGCACACTCCAACTCATTATAACTAAGCCATTATACTAGCAAACACTCAGTGTACCTAGTGGCATCCTAAACGTGGCTATTGGACTTTTGTCTAGTCCCACTAGTGCAACGACATTTGCAGCACGTCTGCCTGCATTGCACACTCCAACTCATTATAACTAAGCCATTATACTAGCAAACACTCAGTGTACCTAGTGGCATCCTAAACGTGGCTATTGGACTTTTGTCTAGTCCCACTAGTGCAAAGATATTTGCAGCACGTCTGCCTGCATTGCACACTCCAACTCATAACTAAGCCATTATACTAGCAAACACTCAGTGTACCTAGTGGCATCCTAAACGTGGCTATTGGACTTTTTTCTAGTCCCACTACTGCAAAGACATTTGCAGCACGTCTGCCTGCATTGCACACTCCAACTCATTATAACTAAGCCATTATACTAGCAAACACTCAGTGTACCTAGTGGCATCCTAAATGTGGCTATTGGACTTTTGTCTAGTCACACTAGTGCAAAGACATTTGCAGCACGTCTGTCTGCATTGCACACTCCAACTCATTATAACTAATCCATTATACTAGCAAACACTTAGTGTACCTAGTGGCATCCTAAACGTGGCTATTGGACTTTTGTCTAGTCCCACTAGTGCAAAGATATTTGCAGCACGTCTGCCTGCATTGCACACTCCAACTCATAACTAAGCCATTATACTAGCAAACACTCAGTGTACCTAGTGGCATCCTAAACGTGGCTATTAGACTTTTGTCTAGTCCCACTAGTGCAAAGACATTTGCAGCACGTCTGCCTGCATTGCACACTCCAACTCATTATAACTAAGCCATTATACTAGCAAACACTCAGTGTACCTAGTGGCATCCTAAACGTGGCTATTGGACTTTTGTCTAGTCACACTAGTGCAAAGACATTTGCAGCACGTCTGTCTGCATTGCACACTCCAACTCATTATAACTAAGCCATTATACTAGCAAACACTCAGTGTACCTAGTGGCATCCTAAACGTGGCTATTGGACTTTTGTCTAGTCCCACTAGTGCAAAGATATTTGCAGCACGTCTGCCTGCATTGCACACTCCAACTCATAACTAAGCCATTATACTAGCAAACACTCAGTGTACCTAGTGGCATCCTAAACGTGGCTATTGGACTTTTGTCTAGTCCCAATAGTGCAAAGACATTTGCAGCACGTCTGCCTGCATTGCACACTCCAACTCATTATAACTAAGCCATTATGCTAGCAAACACTCAGTGTACCTAGTGGCATCCTAAACGTGGCTATTGGACTTTTGTCTAGTCCCACTAGTGCAAAGACATTTGCAGCACGTCTGCCTGCATTGCACACTCCAACTCATTATAACTAAGCCATTATACTAGCAAACACTCAGTGTACCTAGTGGCATCCTAAACGTGGCTATTGGACTTTTGTCTAGTCACACTAGTGCAAAGACATTTGCAGCACGTCTGTCTGCATTGCACACTCCAACTCATTATAACTAAGCCATTACACTAGCAAACACTCAGTGTACCCAGTGGCATCCTAAACGTGGCTATTGGACTTTTGTCTAGTCACACTAGTGCAAAGACATTTGCAGCACGTCTGCCTGCATTGCACACTCCAACTCATTATAACTAAGCCATTATACTAGCAAACACTCAGTGTACCTAGTGGCATCCTAAACGTGGCTATTGGACTTTTGTCTAGTCTCACTAGTGCAAAGACTTTGCAGCACGTCTGCCTGCCTTGCACACTCCAACTCATTATAACTAAGCCATTATACTAGCAAACACTCAGTGTACCTAGTGGCATCCTAAACGTGGCTATTGGACTCCAACTCTGCATTGCACACTCTAACTAAGCCATTATACTAGCAAACACTCAGTGTACCTAGTGGCATCCTAAACGTGGTTATTGGACTTTTGTCTAGTCCCACTAGTGCAAAGACATTTGCAGCACGTCTGCCTGCATTGCACACTCCAACTCATTATAACTAAGCCATTATACTAGCAAACACTCAGTGTACCTAGTGGCATCCTAAACGTGGCTATTGGACTTTTGTCTAGTCACACTTGTGCAAAGACATTTGCAGCACGTCTGCCTGCATTGCACACTCCAACTCATTATAACTAAGCCATTATACTAGCAAATACTCAGTGTACCTAGTGGCATCCTAAACGTGGCTATTGGACTTTTGACTAGTCCCACTACTGCAAAGACATTTGCAGCACGTCTGCCTGCATTGCACACTCCAACTCATTATAACTAAGCCATTATACTAGCAAACACTCAGTGTACCTAGTGGCATCCTAAATGTGGCTATTGGACTTTTGTCTAGTCCCACTAGTGCCAAGTCATTTGCAGCACGTCTGCCTGCATTGCACACTCCAACTCATTATAACTAAGCCATTATACTAGCAAACACTCAGTGTACCTAGTGGCATCCTAAACGTGGCTATTGGACTTTTGTCTAGTCACACTAGTGCAAAGACATTTGCAGCACGTCTGTCTGCATTGCACACTCCAACTCATTATAACTAAGCCATTATACTAGCAAACACTCAGTGTACCTAGTGGCATCCTAAACGTGGCTATTGGACTTTTGTCTAGTCCCACTAGTGCAACGACATTTGCAGCACGTCTGCCTGCATTGCACACTCCAACTCATTATAACTAAGCCATTATACTAGCAAACACTCAGTGTACCTAGTGGCATCCTAAACGTGGCTATTGGACTTTTGTCTAGTCCCACTAGTGCAAAGATATTTGCAGCACGTCTGCCTGCATTGCACACTCCAACTCATAACTAAGCCATTATACTAGCAAACACTCAGTGTACCTAGTGGCATCCTAAACGTGGCTATTGGACTTTTTTCTAGTCCCACTACTGCAAAGACATTTGCAGCACGTCTGCCTGCATTGCACACTCCAACTCATTATAACTAAGCCATTATACTAGCAAACACTCAGTGTACCTAGTGGCATCCTAAACGTGGCTATTGGACTTTTGTCTAGTCACACTAGTGCAAAGACATTTGCAGCACGTCTGTCTGCATTGCACACTCCAACTCATTATAACTAATCCATTATACTAGCAAACACTTAGTGTACCTAGTGGCATCCTAAACGTGGCTATTGGACTTTTGTCTAGTCTCACTAGTGCAAAGACTTTGCAGCACGTCTGCCTGCCTTGCACACTCCAACTCATTATAACTAAGCCATTATACTAGCAAACACTCAGTGTACCTAGTGGCATCCTAAACGTGGCTATTGGACTCCAACTCTGCATTGCACACTCTAACTAAGCCATTATACTAGCAAACACTCAGTGTACCTAGTGGCATCCTAAACGTGGTTATTGGACTTTTGTCTAGTCCCACTAGTGCAAAGACATTTGCAGCACGTCTGCCTGCATTGCACACTCCAACTCATTATAACTAAGCCATTATACTAGCAAACACTCAGTGTACCTAGTGGCATCCTAAACGTGGCTATTGGACTTTTGACTAGTCCCACTACTGCAAAGACATTTGCAGCACGTCTGCCTGCATTGCACACTACAACTCATTATAACTAAGCCATTATACTAGCAAACACTCAGTGTACCTAGTGGCATCCTAAATGTGGCTATTGGACTTTTGTCTAGTCCCACTAGTGCCAAGTCATTTGCAGCACGTCTGCCTGCATTGCACACTCCAACTCATTATAACTAAGCCATTATACTAGCAAACACTCAGTGTACCTAGTGGCATCCTAAACGTGGCTATTGGACTTTTGTCTAGTCACACTAGTGCAAAGACATTTGCAGCACGTCTGTCTGCATTGCACACTCCAAATCATTATAACTAAGCCATTATACTAGCAAACACTCAGTGTACCTAGTGGCATCCTAAACGTGGCTATTGGACTTTTGTCTAGTCCCACTAGTGCAACGACATTTGCAGCACGTCTGCCTGCATTGCACACTCCAACTCATTATAACTAAGCCATTATACTAGCAAACACTCAGTGTACCTAGTGGCATCCTAAACGTGGCTATTGGACTTTTGTCTAGTCCCACTAGTGCAAAGATATTTGCAGCACGTCTGCCTGCATTGCACACTCCAACTCATAACTAAGCCATTATACTAGCAAACACTCAGTGTACCTAGTGGCATCCTAAACGTGGCTATTGGACTTTTTTCTAGTCCCACTACTGCAAAGACATTTTCAGCACGTCTGCCTGCATTGCACACTCCAACTCATTATAACTAAGCCATTATACTAGCAAACACTCAGTGTACCTAGTGGCATCCTAAACGTGGCTATTGGACTTTTGTCTAGTCACACTAGTGCAAAGACATTTGCAGCACGTCTGTCTGCATTGCACACTCCAACTCATTATAACTAATCCATTATACTAGCAAACACTTAGTGTACCTAGTGGCATCCTAAACGTGGCTATTGGACTTTTGTCTAGTCCCACTAGTGCAAAGATATTTGCAGCACGTCTGCCTGCATTGCACACTCCAACTTATAACTAAGCCATTATACTAGCAAACACTCAGTGTACCTAGTGGCATCCTAAACGTGGCTATTAGACTTTTGTCTAGTCCCACTAGTGCAAAGACATTTGCAGCACGTCTGCCTGCATTGCACACTCCAACTCATTATAACTAAGCCATTATACTAGCAAACACTCAGTGTACCTAGTGGCATCCTAAACGTGGCTATTGGACTTTTGTCTAGTCACACTAGTGCAAAGACATTTGCAGCACGTCTGTCTGCATTGCACACTCCAAATCATTATAACTAAGCCATTATACTAGCAAACACTCAGTGTACCTAGTGGCATCCTAAACGTGGCTATTGGACTTTTGTCTAGTCCCACTAGTGCAAAGATATTTGCAGCACGTCTGCCTGCATTGCACACTCCAACTCATAACTAAGCCATTATACTAGCAAACACTCAGTGTACCTAGTGGCATCCTAAACGTGGCTATTGGACTTTTGTCTAGTCCCAATAGTGCAAAGACATTTGCAGCACGTCTGCCTGCATTGCACACTCCAACTCATTATAACTAAGCCATTATGCTAGCAAACACTCAGTGTACCTAGTGGCATCCTAAACGTGGCTATTGGACTTTTGTCTAGTCCCACTAGTGCAAAGACATTTGCAGCACGTCTGCCTGCATTGCACACTCCAACTCATTATAACTAAGCCATTATACTAGCAAACACTCAGTGTACCTAGTGGCATCCTAAACGTGGCTATTGGACTTTTGTCTAGTCACACTAGTGCAAAGACATTTGCAGCACGTCTGTCTGCATTGCACACTCCAACTCATTATAACTAAGCCATTACACTAGCAAACACTCAGTGTACCCAGTGGCATCCTAAACGTGGCTATTGGACTTTTGTCTAGTCACACTAGTGCAAAGACATTTGCAGCACGTCTGCCTGCATTGCACACTCCAACTCATTATAACTAAGCCATTATACTAGCAAACACTCAGTGTACCTAGTGGCATCCTAAACGTGGCTATTGGACTTTTGTCTAGTCTCACTAGTGCAAAGACTTTGCAGCACGTCTGCCTGCCTTGCACACTCCAACTCATTATAACTAAGCCATTATACTAGCAAACACTCAGTGTACCTAGTGGCATCCTAAACGTGGCTATTGGACTTTTGTCTAGTCCCACTAGTGCAAAGATATTTGCAGCACGTCTGCCTGCATTGCACACTCCAACTCAGAACTTAACCATTATACTAGCAAACACTCAGTGTACCTAGTGGCATCCTAAACGTGGCTATTGGACTCCAACTCTGCATTGCACACTCTAACTAAGCCATTATACTAGCAAACACTCAGTGTACCTAGTGGCATCCTAAACGTGGTTATTGGACTTTTGTCTAGTCCCACTAGTGCAAAGACATTTGCAGCACGTCTGCCTGCATTGCACACTCCAACTCATTATAACTAAGCCATTATACTAGCAAACACTCAGTGTACCTAGTGGCATCCTAAACGTGGCTATTGGACTTTTGTCTAGTCCCACTAGTGCAAAGATATTTGCAGCACGTCTGCCTGCATTGCACACTCCAACTCATAATTAAGCCATTATACTAGCAAACACTCAGTGTACCTAGTGGCATCCTAAACGTGGCTATTGGACTTTTGTCTAGTCCCACTAGTGCAAAGACATTTGCAGCATGTCTGCCTGCATTGCACACTCCAACTCATTATAACTAAGCCATTATACTAGCAAACACTCAGTGTACCTAGTGGCATCCTAAACGTGGCTATTGGACTTTTGTCCAGTCCCACTAGTGCAAAGATATTTGCAGCACGTCTGCCAGCATTGCACACTCCAACTCATAACTTAACCATTATACTAGCAAATACTCAGTGTACCTAGTGGCATCCTAAACGTGGCTATTGGACTTTTGTCTAGTCACACTTGTGCAAAGACATTTGCAGCACGTCTGCCTGCATTGCACACTCCAACTCATTATAACTAAGCCATTATACTAGCAAACACTCAGTGTACCTAGTGGCATCCTAAACGTGGCTATTGGACTTTTGACTAGTCCCACTACTGCAAAGACATTTGCAGCACGTCTGCCTGCATTGCACACTACAACTCATTATAACTAAGCCATTATACTAGCAAACACTCAGTGTACCTAGTGGCATCCTAAATGTGGCTATTGGACTTTTGTCTAGTCCCACTAGTGCCAAGTCATTTGCAGCACGTCTGCCTGCATTGCACACTCCAACTCATTATAACTAAGCCATTATACTAGCAAACACTCAGTGTACCTAGTGGCATCCTAAACGTGGCTATTGGACTTTTGTCTAGTCACACTAGTGCAAAGACATTTGCAGCACGTCTGTCTGCATTGCACACTCCAACTCATTATAACTAAGCCATTATACTAGCAAACACTCAGTGTACCTAGTGGCATCCTAAACGTGGCTATTGGACTTTTGTCTAGTCCCACTAGTGCAACGACATTTGCAGCACGTCTGCCTGCATTGCACACTCCAACTCATTATAACTAAGCCATTATACTAGCAAACACTCAGTGTACCTAGTGGCATCCTAAACGTGGCTATTGGACTTTTGTCTAGTCCCACTAGTGCAAAGATATTTGCAGCACGTCTGCCTGCATTGCACACTCCAACTCATAACTAAGCCATTATACTAGCAAACACTCAGTGTACCTAGTGGCATCCTAAACGTGGCTATTGGACTTTTTTCTAGTCCCACTACTGCAAAGACATTTGCAGCACGTCTGCCTGCATTGCACACTCCAACTCATTATAACTAAGCCATTATACTAGCAAACACTCAGTGTACCTAGTGGCATCCTAAATGTGGCTATTGGACTTTTGTCTAGTCACACTAGTGCAAAGACATTTGCAGCACGTCTGTCTGCATTGCACACTCCAACTCATTATAACTAATCCATTATACTAGCAAACACTTAGTGTACCTAGTGGCATCCTAAACGTGGCTATTGGACTTTTGTCTAGTCCCACTAGTGCAAAGATATTTGCAGCACGTCTGCCTGCATTGCACACTCCAACTCATAACTAAGCCATTATACTAGCAAACACTCAGTGTACCTAGTGGCATCCTAAACGTGGCTATTAGACTTTTGTCTAGTCCCACTAGTGCAAAGACATTTGCAGCACGTCTGCCTGCATTGCACACTCCAACTCATTATAACTAAGCCATTATACTAGCAAACACTCAGTGTACCTAGTGGCATCCTAAACGTGGCTATTGGACTTTTGTCTAGTCACACTAGTGCAAAGACATTTGCAGCACGTCTGTCTGCATTGCACACTCCAACTCATTATAACTAAGCCATTATACTAGCAAACACTCAGTGTACCTAGTGGCATCCTAAACGTGGCTATTGGACTTTTGTCTAGTCCCACTAGTGCAAAGATATTTGCAGCACGTCTGCCTGCATTGCACACTCCAACTCATAACTAAGCCATTATACTAGCAAACACTCAGTGTACCTAGTGGCATCCTAAACGTGGCTATTGGACTTTTGTCTAGTCCCAATAGTGCAAAGACATTTGCAGCACGTCTGCCTGCATTGCACACTCCAACTCATGATAACTAAGCCATTATGCTAGCAAACACTCAGTGTACCTAGTGGCATCCTAAACGTGGCTATTGGACTTTTGTCTAGTCCCACTAGTGCAAAGACATTTGCAGCACGTCTGCCTGCATTGCACACTCCAACTCATTATAACTAAGCCATTATACTAGCAAACACTCAGTGTACCTAGTGGCATCCTAAACGTGGCTATTGGACTTTTGTCTAGTCACACTAGTGCAAAGACATTTGCAGCACGTCTGTCTGCATTGCACACTCCAACTCATTATAACTAAGCCATTATACTAGCAAACACTCAGTGTACCTAGTGGCATCCTAAACGTGGCTATTGGACTTTTGTCTAGTCTCACTAGTGCAAAGACTTTGCAGCACGTCTGCCTGCCTTGCACACTCCAACTCATTATAACTAAGCCATTATACTAGCAAACACTCAGTGTACCTAGTGGCATCCTAAACGTGGCTATTGGACTTTTGTCTAGTCCCACTAGTGCAAAGATATTTGCAGCACGTCTGCCTGCATTGCACACTCCAACTCAGAACTTAACCATTATACTAGCAAACACTCAGTGTACCTAGTGGCATCCTAAACGTGGCTATTGGACTCCAACTCTGCATTGCACACTCTAACTAAGCCATTATACTAGCAAACACTCAGTGTACCTAGTGGCATCCTAAACGTGGTTATTGGACTTTTGTCTAGTCCCACTAGTGCAAAGACATTTGCAGCACGTCTGCCTGCATTGCACACTCCAACTCATTATAACTAAGCCATTATACTAGCAAACACTCAGTGTACCTAGTGGCATCCTAAACGTGGCTATTGGACTTTTGTCTAGTCACACTTGTGCAAAGACATTTGCAGCACGTCTGCCTGCATTGCACACTCCAACTCATTATAACTAAGCCATTATACTAGCAAATACTCAGTGTACCTAGTGGCATCCTAAACGTGGCTATTGGACTTTTGACTAGTCCCACTACTGCAAAGACATTTGCAGCACGTCTGCCTGCATTGCACACTCCAACTCATTATAACTAAGCCATTATACTAGCAAACACTCAGTGTACCTAGTGGCATCCTAAATGTGGCTATTGGACTTTTGTCTAGTCCCACTAGTGCCAAGTCATTTGCAGCACGTCTGCCTGCATTGCACACTCCAACTCATTATAACTAAGCCATTATACTAGCAAACACTCAGTGTACCTAGTGGCATCCTAAACGTGGCTATTGGACTTTTGTCTAGTCACACTAGTGCAAAGACATTTGCAGCACGTCTGTCTGCATTGCACACTCCAACTCATTATAACTAAGCCATTATACTAGCAAACACTCAGTGTACCTAGTGGCATCCTAAACGTGGCTTTTGGACTTTTGTCTAGTCCCACTAGTGCAACGACATTTGCAGCACGTCTGCCTGCATTGCACACTCCAACTCATTATAACTAAGCCATTATACTAGCAAACACTCAGTGTACCTAGTGGCATCCTAAACGTGGCTATTGGACTTTTGTCTAGTCCCACTAGTGCAAAGATATTTGCAGCACGTCTGCCTGCATTGCACACTCCAACTCATAACTAAGCCATTATACTAGCAAACACTCAGTGTACCTAGTGGCATCCTAAACGTGGCTATTGGACTTTTTTCTAGTCCCACTACTGCAAAGACATTTGCAGCACGTCTGCCTGCATTGCACACTCCAACTCATTATAACTAAGCCATTATACTAGCAAACACTCAGTGTACCTAGTGGCATCCTAAACGTGGCTATTGGACTTTTGTCTAGTCACACTAGTGCAAAGACATTTGCAGCACGTCTGTCTGCATTGCACACTCCAACTCATTATAACTAATCCATTATACTAGCAAACACTTAGTGTACCTAGTGGCATCCTAAACGTGGCTATTGGACTTTTGTCTAGTCTCACTAGTGCAAAGACTTTGCAGCACGTCTGCCTGCCTTGCACACTCCAACTCATTATAACTAAGCCATTATACTAGCAAACACTCAGTGTACCTAGTGGCATCCTAAACGTGGCTATTGGACTCCAACTCTGCATTGCACACTCTAACTAAGCCATTATACTAGCAAACACTCAGTGTACCTAGTGGCATCCTAAACGTGGTTATTGGACTTTTGTCTAGTCCCACTAGTGCAAAGACATTTGCAGCACGTCTGCCTGCATTGCACACTCCAACTCATTATAACTAAGCCATTATACTAGCAAACACTCAGTGTACCTAGTGGCATCCTAAACGTGGCTATTGGACTTTTGTCTAGTCCCACTAGTGCAAAGATATTTGCAGCACGTCTGCCTGCATTGCACACTCCAACTCATTATAACTAAGCCATTATACTAGCAAACACTCAGTGTACCTAGTGGCATCCTAAACGTGGCTATTGGACTTTTGTCTAGTCCCACTAGTGCAAAGATATTTGTAGCACGTCTGCCTGCATTGCACACTCCAACTCATAACTTAACCATTATACTAGCAAATACTCAGTGTACCTAGTGGCATCCTAAACGTGGCTATTGGACTTTTGTCTAGTCACACTTGTGCAAAGACATTTGCAGCACGTCTGCCTGCATTGCACACTCCAACTCATTATAACTAAGCCATTATACTAGCAAACACTCAGTGTACCTAGTGGCATCCTAAACGTGGCTATTGGACTTTTGACTAGTCCCACTACTGCAAAGACATTTGCAGCACGTCTGCCTGCATTGCACACTACAACTCATTATAACTAAGCCATTATACTAGCAAACACTCAGTGTACCTAGTGGCATCCTAAATGTGGCTATTGGACTTTTGTCTAGTCCCACTAGTGCCAAGTCATTTGCAGCACGTCTGCCTGCATTGCACACTCCAACTCATTATAACTAAGCCATTATACTAGCAAACACTCAGTGTACCTAGTGGCATCCTAAACGTGGCTATTGGACTTTTGTCTAGTCACACTAGTGCAAAGACATTTGCAGCACGTCTGTCTGCATTGCACACTCCAACTCATTATAACTAAGCCATTATACTAGCAAACACTCAGTGTACCTAGTGGCATCCTAAACGTGGCTTTTGGACTTTTGTCTAGTCCCACTAGTGCAACGACATTTGCAGCACGTCTGCCTGCATTGCACACTCCAACTCATTATAACTAAGCCATTATACTAGCAAACACTCAGTGTACCTAGTGGCATCCTAAACGTGGCTATTGGACTTTTGTCTAGTCCCACTAGTGCAAAGATATTTGCAGCACGTCTGCCTGCATTGCACACTCCAACTCATAACTAAGCCATTATACTAGCAAACACTCAGTGTACCTAGTGGCATCCTAAACGTGGCTATTGGACTTTTTTCTAGTCCCACTACTGCAAAGACATTTGCAGCACGTCTGCCTGCATTGCACACTCCAACTCATTATAACTAAGCCATTATACTAGCAAACACTCAGTGTACCTAGTGGCATCCTAAACGTGGCTATTGGACTTTTGTCTAGTCACACTAGTGCAAAGACATTTGCAGCACGTCTGTCTGCATTGCACACTCCAACTCATTATAACTAATCCATTATACTAGCAAACACTTAGTGTACCTAGTGGCATCCTAAACGTGGCTATTGGACTTTTGTCTAGTCTCACTAGTGCAAAGACTTTGCAGCACGTCTGCCTGCCTTGCACACTCCAACTCATTATAACTAAGCCATTATACTAGCAAACACTCAGTGTACCTAGTGGCATCCTAAACGTGGCTATTGGACTCCAACTCTGCATTGCACACTCTAACTAAGCCATTATACTAGCAAACACTCAGTGTACCTAGTGGCATCCTAAACGTGGTTATTGGACTTTTGTCTAGTCCCACTAGTGCAAAGACATTTGCAGCACGTCTGCCTGCATTGCACACTCCAACTCATTATAACTAAGCCATTATACTAGCAAACACTCAGTGTACCTAGTGGCATCCTAAACGTGGCTATTGGACTTTTGTCTAGTCCCACTAGTGCAAAGATATTTGCAGCACGTCTGCCTGCATTGCACACTCCAACTCATTATAACTAAGCCATTATACTAGCAAACACTCAGTGTACCTAGTGGCATCCTAAACGTGGCTATTGGACTTTTGTCTAGTCCCACTAGTGCAAAGATATTTGTAGCACGTCTGCCTGCATTGCACACTCCAACTCATAACTTAACCATTATACTAGCAAATACTCAGTGTACCTAGTGGCATCCTAAACGTGGCTATTGGACTTTTGTCTAGTCACACTTGTGCAAAGACATTTGCAGCACGTCTGCCTGCATTGCACACTCCAACTCATTATAACTAAGCCATTATACTAGCAAACACTCAGTGTACCTAGTGGCATCCTAAACGTGGCTATTGGACTTTTGACTAGTCCCACTACTGCAAAGACATTTGCAGCACGTCTGCCTGCATTGCACACTACAACTCATTATAACTAAGCCATTATACTAGCAAACACTCAGTGTACCTAGTGGCATCCTAAATGTGGCTATTGGACTTTTGTCTAGTCCCACTAGTGCCAAGTCATTTGCAGCACGTCTGCCTGCATTGCACACTCCAACTCATTATAACTAAGCCATTATACTAGCAAACACTCAGTGTACCTAGTGGCATCCTAAACGTGGCTATTGGACTTTTGTCTAGTCCCACTAGTGCAACGACATTTGCAGCACGTCTGCCTGCATTGCACACTCCAACTCATTATAACTAAGCCATTATACTAGCAAACACTCAGTGTACCTAGTGGCATCCTAAATGTGGCTATTGGACATTTGTCTAGTCCCACTAGTGCAAAGATATTTGCAGCACGTCTGCCTGCATTGCACACTCCAACTCATAACTAAGCCATTATACTAGCAAACACTCAGTGTACCTAGTGGCATCCTAAACGTGGCTATTGGACTTTTTTCTAGTCCCACTACTGCAAAGACATTTGCAGCACGTCTGCCTGCATTGCACACTCCAACTCATTATAACTAAGCCATTATACTAGCAAACACTCAGTGTACCTAGTGGCATCCTAAATGTGGCTATTGGACTTTTGTCTAGTCACTAGTGCAAAGACATTTGCAGCACGTCTGTCTGCATTGCACACTCCAACTCATTATAACTAATCCATTATACTAGCAAACACTTAGTGTACCTAGTGGCATCCTAAACGTGGCTATTGGACTTTTGTCTAGTCCCACTAGTGCAAAGATATTTGCAGCACGTCTGCCTGCATTGCACACTCCAACTCATAACTAAGCCATTATACTAGCAAACACTCAGTGTACCTAGTGGCATCCTAAACGTGGCTATTAGACTTTTGTCTAGTCCCACTAGTGCAAAGACATTTGCAGCACGTCTGCCTGCATTGCACACTCCAACTCATTATAACTAAGCCATTATACTAGCAAACACTCAGTGTACCTAGTGGCATCCTAAACGTGGCTATTGGACTTTTGTCTAGTCACACTAGTGCAAAGACATTTGCAGCACGTCTGTCTGCATTGCACACTCCAACTCATTATAACTAAGCCATAATACTAGCAAACACTCAGTGTACCTAGTGGCATCCTAAACGTGGCTATTGGACTTTTGTCTAGTACCACTAGTGCAAAGATATTTGCAGCACGTCTGCCTGCATTGCACACTCCAACTCATAACTAAGCCATTATACTAGCAAACACTCAGTGTACCTAGTGGCATCCTAAACGTGGCTATTGGACTTTTGTCTAGTCCCAATAGTGCAAAGACATTTGCAGCACGTCTGCCTGCATTGCACACTCCAACTCATTATAACTAAGCCATTATGCTAGCAAACACTCAGTTTACCTAGTGGCATCCTAAACGTGGCTATTGGACTTTTGTCTAGTCCCACTAGTGCAAAGACATTTGCAGCACGTCTGCCTGCATTGCACACTCCAACTCATTATAACTAAGCCATTATACTAGCAAACACTCAGTGTACCTAGTGGCATCCTAAACGTGGCTATTGGACTTTTGTCTAGTCACACTAGTGCAAAGACATTTGCAGCACGTCTGTCTGCATTGCACACTCCAACTCATTATAACTAAGCCATTACACTAGCAAACACTCAGTGTACCCAGTGGCATCCTAAACGTGGCTATTGGACTTTTGTCTAGTCACACTAGTGCAAAGACATTTGCAGCACGTCTGCCTGCATTGCACACTCCAACTCATTATAACTAAGCCATTATACTAGCAAACACTCAGTGTACCTAGTGGCATCCTAAACGTGGCTATTGGACTTTTGTCTAGTCTCACTAGTGCAAAGACTTTGCAGCACGTCTGCCTGCCTTGCACACTCCAACTCATTATAACTAAGCCATTATACTAGCAAACACTCAGTGTACCTAGTGGCATCCTAAACGTGGCTATTGGACTTTTGTCTAGTCCCACTAGTGCAAAGATATTTGCAGCACGTCTGCCTGCATTGCACACTCCAACTCAGAACTTAACCATTATACTAGCAAACACTCAGTGTACCTAGTGGCATCCTAAACGTGGCTATTGGACTCCAACTCTGCATTGCACACTCTAACTAAGCCATTATACTAGCAAACACTCAGTGTACCTAGTGGCATCCTAAACGTGGCTATTGGACTTTTGACTAGTCCCACTACTGCAAAGACATTTGCAGCACGTCTGCCTGCATTGCACACTCCAACTAATTATAACTAAGCCATTATACTAGCAAACACTCAGTGTACCTAGTGGCATCCTAAATGTGGCTATTGGACTTTTGTCTAGTCCCACTAGTGCCAAGTCATTTGCAGCACGTCTGCCTGCATTGCACACTCCAACTCAGAACTTAACCATTATACTAGCAAACACTCAGTGTACCTAGTGGCATCCTAAACGTGGCTATTGGACTTTTGTCTAGTCACACTAGTGCAAAGACATTTGCAGCACGTCTGTCTGCATTGCACACTCCAACTCATTATAACTAAGCCATTATACTAGCAAACACTCAGTGTACCTAGTGGCATCCTAAACGTGGCTATTGGACTTTTGTCTAGTCCCACTAGTGCAAAGATATTTGCAGCACGTCTGCCTGCATTGCACACTCCAACTCATAACTAAGCCATTATACTAGCAAACACTCAGTGTACCTAGTGGCATCCTAAACGTGGCTATTGGACTTTTTTCTAGTCCCACTACTGCAAAGACATTTGCAGCACGTCTGCCTGCATTGCACACTCCAACTCATTATAACTAAGCCATTATACTAGCAAACACTCAGTGTACCTAGTGGCATCCTAAACGTGGCTATTGGACTTTTGTCTAGTCACACTAGTGCAAAGACATTTGCAGCACGTCTGTCTGCATTGCACACTCCAACTCATTATAACTAATCCATTATACTAGCAAACACTTAGTGTACCTAGTGGCATCCTAAACGTGGCTATTGGACTTTTGTCTAGTCTCACTAGTGCAAAGACTTTGCAGCACGTCTGCCTGCCTTGCACACTCCAACTCATTATAACTAAGCCATTATACTAGCAAACACTCAGTGTACCTAGTGGCATCCTAAACGTGGCTATTGGACTTTTGTCTAGTCCCACTAGTGCAAAGATATTTGCAGCACGTCTGCCTGCATTGCACACTCCAACTCAGAACTTAACCATTATACTAGCAAACACTCAGTGTACCTAGTGGCATCCTAAACGTGGCTATTGGACTCCAACTCTGCATTGCACACTCTAACTAAGCCATTATACTAGCAAACACTCAGTGTACCTAGTGGCATCCTAAACGTGGTTATTGGACTTTTGTCTAGTCCCACTAGTGCAAAGACATTTGCAGCACGTCTGCCTGCATTGCACACTCCAACTCATTATAACTAAGCCATTATACTAGCAAACACTCAGTGTACCTAGTGGCATCCTAAACGTGGCTATTGGACTTTTGTCTAGTCTCACTAGTGCAAAGACTTTGCAGCACGTCTGCCTGCCTTGCACACTCTAACTCATTATAACTAAGCCATTATACTAGCAAACACTCAGTGTACCTAGTGGCATCCTAAACGTGGCTATTGGACTTTTGTCTAGTCCCACTAGTGCAAAGATATTTGCAGCACGTCTGCCTGCATTGCACACTCCAACTCAGAACTTAACCATTATACTAGCAAACACTCAGTGTACCTAGTGGCATCCTAAACGTGGCTATTGGACTCCAACTCTGCATTGCACACTCTAACTAAGCCATTATACTAGCAAACACTCAGTGTACCTAGTGGCATCCTAAACGTGGCTATTGGACTTTTGTCTAGTCCCACTAGTGCAAAGATATTTGCAGCACGTCTGCCTGCATTGCACACTCCAACTCATAACTAAGCCATTATACTAGCAAACACTCAGTGTACCTAGTGGCATCCTAAACGTGGCTATTGGACTTTTGTCTAGTCCCAATAGTGCAAAGACATTTGCAGCACGTCTGCCTGCATTGCACACTCCAACTCATTATAACTAAGCCATTATGCTAGCAAACACTCAGTGTACCTAGTGGCATCCTAAACGTGGCTATTGGACTTTTGTCTAGTCCCACTAGTGCAAAGACATTTGCAGCACGTCTGCCTGCATTGCACACTCCAACTCATTATAACTAAGCCATTATACTAGCAAACACTCAGTGTACCTAGTGGCATCCTAAACGTGGCTATTGGACTTTTGTCTAGTCACACTAGTGCAAAGACATTTGCAGCACGTCTGTCTGCATTGCACACTCCAACTCATTATAACTAAGCCATTACACTAGCAAACACTCAGTGTACCCAGTGGCATCCTAAACGTGGCTATTGGACTTTTGTCTAGTCACACTAGTGCAAAGACATTTGCAGCACGTCTGCCTGCATTGCACACTCCAACTCATTATAACTAAGCCATTATACTAGCAAACACTCAGTGTACCTAGTGGCATCCTAAACGTGGCTATTGGACTTTTGTCTAGTCTCACTAGTGCAAAGACTTTGCAGCACGTCTGCCTGCCTTGCACACTCCAACTCATTATAACTAAGCCATTATACTAGCAAACACTCAGTGTACCTAGTGGCATCCTAAACGTGGCTATTGGACTTTTGTCTAGTCCCACTAGTGCAAAGATATTTGCAGCACGTCTGCCTGCATTGCACACTCCAACTCAGAACTTAACCATTATACTAGCAAACACTCAGTGTACCTAGTGGCATCCTAAACGTGGCTATTGGACTCCAACTCTGCATTGCACACTCTAACTAAGCCATTATACTAGCAAACACTCAGTGTACCTAGTGGCATCCTAAACGTGGTTATTGGACTTTTGTCTAGTCCCACTAGTGCAAAGACATTTGCAGCACGTCTGCCTGCATTGCACACTCCAACTCATTATAACTAAGCCATTATACTAGCAAACACTCAGTGTACCTAGTGGCATCCTAAACGTGGCTATTGGACTTTTGACTAGTCCCACTACTGCAAAGACATTTGCAGCACGTCTGCCTGCATTGCACACTCCAACTCATTATAACTAAGCCATTATACTAGCAAACACTCAGTGTACCTAGTGGCATCCTAAATGTGGCTATTGGACTTTTGTCTAGTCCCACTAGTGCCAAGTCATTTGCAGCACGTCTGCCTGCATTGCACACTCCAACTCATTATAACTAAGCCATTATACTAGCAAACACTCAGTGTACCTAGTGGCATCCTAAACGTGGCTATTGGACTTTTGTCTAGTCACACTAGTGCAAAGACATTTGCAGCACGTCTGTCTGCATTGCACACTCCAACTCATTATAACTAAGCCATTTTACTAGCAAACACTCAGTGTACCTAGTGGCATCCTAAACGTGGCTATTGGACTTTTGTCTAGTCCCACTAGTGCAACGACATTTGCAGCACGTCTGCCTGCATTGCACACTCCAACTCATTATAACTAAGCCATTATACTAGCAAACACTCAGTGTACCTAGTGGCATCCTAAACGTGGCTATTGGACTTTTGTCTAGTCCCACTAGTGCAAAGATATTTGCAGCACGTCTGCCTGCATTGCACACTCCAACTCATAACTAAGCCATTATACTAGCAAACACTCAGTGTACCTAGTGGCATCCTAAACGTGGCTATTGGACTTTTTTCTAGTCCCACTACTGCAAAGACATTTGCAGCACGTCTGCCTGCATTGCACACTCCAACTCATTATAACTAAGCCATTATACTAGCAAACACTCAGTGTACCTAGTGGCATCCTAAACGTGGCTATTGGACTTTTGTCTAGTCACACTAGTGCAAAGACATTTGCAGCACGTCTGTCTGCATTGCACACTCCAACTCATTATAACTAATCCATTATACTAGCAAACACTTAGTGTACCTAGTGGCATCCTAAACGTGGCTATTGGACTTTTGTCTAGTCCCACTAGTGCAAAGATATTTGCAGCACGTCTGCCTGCATTGCACACTCCAACTCATAACTAAGCCATTATACTAGCAAACACTCAGTGTACCTAGTGGCATCCTAAACGTGGCTATTAGACTTTTGTCTAGTCCCACTAGTGCAAAGACATTTGCAGCACGTCTGCCTGCATTGCACACTCCAACTCATTATAACTAAGCCATTATACTAGCAAACACTCAGTGTACCTAGTGGCATCCTAAACGTGGCTATTGGACTTTTGTCTAGTCACACTAGTGCAAAGACATTTGCAGCACGTCTGTCTGCATTGCACACTCCAACTCATTATAACTAAGCCATTATACTAGCAAACACTCAGTGTACCTAGTGGCATCCTAAACGTGGCTATTGGACTTTTGTCTAGTCCCACTAGTGCAAAGATATTTGCAGTACGTCTGCCTGCATTGCACACTCCAACTCATAACTAAGCCATTATACTAGCAAACACTCAGTGTACCTAGTGGCATCCTAAACGTGGCTATTGGACTTTTGTCTAGTCCCAATAGTGCAAAGACATTTGCAGCACGTCTGCCTGCATTGCACACTCCAACTCATTATAACTAAGCCATTATACTAGCAAACACTCAGTGTACCCAGTGGCATCCTAAACGTGGCTATTTGACTTTTGTCTAGTCACACTAGTGCAAAGACATTTGCAGCACGTCTGCCTGCATTGCACACTCCAACTCATTATAACTAAGCCATTATACTAGCAAACACTCAGTGTACCTAGTGGCATCCTAAACGTGGCTATTGGACTTATGTCTAGTCTCACTAGTGCAAAGACTTTGCAGCACGTCTGCCTGCCTTGCACACTCCAACTCATTATAACTAAGCCATTATACTAGCAAACACTCAGTGTACCTAGTGGCATCCTAAACGTGGCTATTGGACTTTTGTCTAGTCCCAGTAGTGCAAAGATATTTGCAGCACGTCTGCCTGCATTGCACACTCCAACTCATTATAACTAAGCCATTATACTAGCAAACACTCAGTGTACCTAGTGGCATCCTAAACGTGGCTATTGGACTTTTGTCTAGTTACACTAGTGCAAAGACATTTGCAGCACGTCTGCCTGCATTGCACACTCCAACTCATTATAACTAAGCCATTATACTAGCAAACACTCAATGTACCTAGTGGCATCCTAAACATGGCTATTGGACTTTTGTCTAGTCCCACTAGTGCAAAGATATTTGCAGCAAGTCTGCCTGCATTGCACACTCCAACTCATAACTAAGCCATTATACTAGCAAACACTCAGTGTACCTAGTGGCATCCTAAACGTGGCTATTGGACTTTTGTCTAGTCCCACTAGTGCAAAGATATTTGCAGCACGTGTGCCTGCATTGCACACTCCAACTCATTATAACTAAGCCATTATACTAGCAAACACTCAGTGTACCTAGTGGCATCCTAAACGTGGCTATTGGACTTTTGTCTAGTCACACTAGTGCAAAGACATTTGCAGCACGTCTGTCTGCATTGCACACTCCAACTCATTATAACTAAGCCATTATACTAGCAAACACTCAGTGTACCTAGTGGCATCCTAAATGTGGCTATTGGACTTTTGTCTAGTCCCACTAGTTCAAAGATATTTGCAGCACGTCTGCCTGCATTGCACACTCCAACTCATAACTAAGCCATTATACTAGCAAACACTCAGTGTACCTAGTGGCATCCTAAACGTGGCTATTGGACTTTTGTCTAGTCCCACTAGTGCAAAGACATTTGCAGCACGTCTGCCTGCATTGCACACTCCAACTCATTATAACTAAGCCATTATACTAGCAAACACTCAGTGTACCTAGTGGCATCCTAAACGTGGCTATTGGACTTTTGTCTAGTCACACTAGTGCAAAGATATTTGCAGCACGTCTGTCTGCATTGCACACTCCAACTCATTATAACTAAGCCATTATACTAGCAAACACTCAGTGTGCCTAGTGGCATCCTAAACGTGGCTATTGGACTTTTGTCTACTCCCACTAGTGCAAAGATATTTGCAGCACGTCTGCCTGCATTGCACACTCCAACTCATAACTAAGCCATTATACTAGCAAACACTCAGTGTACCTAGTGGCATCCTAAACGTGGCTATTGGACTTTTGTCTAGTCCCACTAGTGCAAAGACATTTGCAGCACGTCTGCCTGCATTGCACACTCCAACTCATTATAACTAAGCCATTATACTAGCAAACACTCAGTGTACCTAGTGGCATCCTAAACGTGGCTATTGGACTTTTGTCTAGTCCCACTAGTGCAAAGATATTTGCAGCACGTCTGCCTGCATTGCACACTCCAACTTATAACTAAGCCATTATACTAGCAAACACTCAGTGTACCTAGTGGCATCCTAAACGTGGCTATTGGACTTTTGTCTAGTCACACTAGTGCAAAGACATTTGCAGCACGTCTGTCTGCATTGCACACTCCAACTCATTATAACTAAGCCATTATACTAGCAAACACTCAGTGTACCTAGTGGCATCCTAAACGTGGCTATTGGACTTTTGTCTAGTCCCACTAGTGCAAAGACATTTGCAGCACGTCTGCCTGTATTGCACACTCCAACTCATTATAACTAAGCCATTATACTAGCAAACACTCAGTGTACCTAGTGGCATCCTAAACGTGGCTATTGGACTTTTGTCTAGTCCCACTAGTGCAAAGTCATTTGCAGCACGTCTGCCTGCATTGCACACTCCAATTCATAATTACTAATCTATTATACTAGCAATTTATGCTGCCAGTTTAAGGGCCGTAGTTGCATTGTCAGGGATATTTATTCTTTATTATTCTGCTGTTAATAAAGCTAGACCACCGCTGCACTCTACACCACCTCTCAATTTTTACTACCACATTTTCAGTGCACAATCTTGTCGCAATCAACATGAGTGGCCAAATGACAGATGCTGGTGGAAAGGGGAAGAGGCGTGGTGGAAAAGGAAAAAAAGGTTTTGTCCGTGGGGAAGGTGGCAAAGCTCCATTATCATCTGCTGAAGATAGACCATCTACCAGCAAAAGTAAGATGTCTACTACTTTCCGTGGACAATCCGATGTGCTCCCTTTTTTACGGACACGAACAACAGGAACAAAGGTAGATGATGGCCAAAAAAGAAAAATGCTTGATTGGATCTCAAATGGTCCAACAAGTGCCCTCTCAGCCACTTCAAGTACCGCATCCAAAAAACAGCAGTCCTCTGAGTTGTCATCCCAATCGCACTTGCTTTCTCCCAGCTCTGAAGTCTCCATCAGCCCTGCACAGTGTGGTGGAACTGAGATGGCTGAGTCTGCATAGCTGTTCAGTCACACTATAGCCTGGGAATCAGAGGTCTGCTCCCAAGCTACAGTGAGTACAGAACATGAAATGGTCTGCAGTGATGCCCAGAACCTTTGTGACTTTGATTCAGGCCGTGAGGACCAAGTTTCTGAGCATAATGTTGACCCTTTGTCACAAACTGTAACACCTGTGGTTATAGACAATGAGGAACATACTGATGAAGATGAGACGCAGATACCCGATTGGGATGACAACTTAAATATTCGGTCAGGGCAAGAAGAGGCTCGGTCTGAGGGGGAGGGGAGTGCAAACACAACAATTGATGATGAAGTTCTAGATCCCACCTACTGTCAACCCACAGTCAGGCACTCGAGGAGGTCAACAGAGGTGGTGGAGGAGGATGCAACTGATGACGAAGTTACCTTGCGCCTTCCTGGACAGAGTCGGAGTACTGGTAGCACGTCTACAACTGCATCCTCAGCCACCACTCTGCCTCTGAGCACTAGTCGGGGTGGATCAACAGGTCGCATGCCCTCTAAGCCTTGCCTAGCCTAGTCCTTTTTTGACATAGCAAAAGATCGCCCAAATTATGTGATCTGTAAAATTTGTCATGGTTCTATTAGTAGAGGTCAAAACCTCAGCAGTTTGACAACTTCTTCCATGAATCGTCACATGAATAAATATCATATGTCCCGGTGGGAAGCTCACCTTGCTGCAATGCAGCCTAGTGGAGCGAACCATCCACCGCCTGCCCCTTCCAGTGCATCCGCGCGCTCTTCATCTTCTAGGACTGTGGGGACAGCTGTCACACCTGTTTTTCCACGCACAACTTCCACCACTGTAACCGCAACAGGCACTTTGCTTGGTAGGTCGTCAGTTGGATTGGAAGGGGAAACAAGTGAGTGTGTACAGCTCTCTCAGACATCGATAGCACCAACGTTGGATGAAGGCAACATCATGTCTCCGCCTGCACTTTCCTCACAAACCTGCATTTTTCCAGGGACACCCTACTCAACACCGTCTACACACAGCAGCCAGATCTCTGTCCCTCAGATGTGGTCAAATAAAAGGCCACTTCCTGCGACCCATGACAAAGCTAAGAGGTTGACTCTATCCCTCTGTAAGCTCTTGGCTACTGAAATGCTGCCTTTCCGCCTGGTGGACACACAGGATTTTAGAGACCTTATGTCTGTCGCTGTGCCCCAGTACCAGATGCCTAGTCGCCACTACTTCTCTAAGAAAGGTGTGCCCGCGCTACACCAGCATGTCGCACACAACATCACCGCTTCCTTGAGAAACTCTGTGTGTGAACGGGTGCATTTCACCACCGATACTTGGACCAGTAAGCATGGACAGGGACGTTACATGTCGCTGACTGGGCACTGGGTAACTATGGTGATAGATGTTGAAGGGTCTGCTGCACAAGTCTTGCCGTCCCCACGACTTATGTGTCAATCCTCTGTCTGTCCAAGTTCCGCCACTGCTTCTGCCTCTTCCACCTCATCTGTGTCCTCCACCTCCGCCCCAAGCCTGCCTGGTCAGGCCACCAGCGTTCTCACTGCGCAGAAGGAATCATGCACGCCTCATTACTATGCTGGCAGCAGAGCGCAACGGCATCAGGTGGTCTTTAGCTTGACATGTCTTGGGAATAAGAGTCACACAGCTGAGGAGTTGTGGTCAGCTCTGCTGTCCGAGTTTAATATATGGTTGTCTCCGCTCAACCTGCAGCCTGGTAAGGCCGTGTGCAACAATGCTGCAAACCTGAGTGCGGCCCTTCGCCTGGGCAGGGTGACACACGTGCCTTGTATGGCTCACGTGTTGAACCTTGTTGTCCAGCAATTTTTAACACACTATCCCGGCCTAGATGGCCTTCTGAACAGGGCACGAAAACTGTCTGCTCACTTCCGCCGTTCAAGTGCCGCAGCTGAGCGACTTGCATCGCTCCAGAAGTCTTTCGGCCTGCCGGTTCATCGCCTGAAATGCGATGTGGCGACACGCTGGAATTCAACTCTCCACATGTTACAGCGACTGTGGCAGCACCGCCGAGCCCTGGTGCAATACGTCATGACGTATAGCCTGGACCCAACGAGATGCAGAGGTGGGGCAGATCACCCTGATGGAGTGGTCTCAGATCAAGGACCTATGCACCCTTCTGCACAGTTTCGACATGGCGACGAATATGTTTAGCGCTGACAATGCCATTATCAGCATGACAATTCCAGTCATTTACATGCTGGAGCACACGCTAAACACTATTCGGAGTCAGGGGGTGGGACAACAGGAAGGGGAGGAACTACAGGAGGATTCATATGCGCAAGGGACAACAACATCACCAAGGACCAGACGTTCATCATCACCAACGCGGCAGGCATGGGACCATGGGGGACAGGGATCAACAAGGGCGAATGGTAGCAGGCTAAATGTTGAGGAAGGTGCAGGACAACATGAAGAAATGGAGGACGAACTGTCCATGGACATGGAAGACTCAGCGGATGAGGGAGACCTTGGTCAAATTTCTGTTGAAAGAGGTTGGGTGGAGATGTCAGAGGAAGAAAGAACGGTTAGCACCTCTATGCCACAAACACAGCGTGGACTTGGTCCGCATGGCTGCGCAAGACACATGAGTGCCTTCTTGTTGCACTACCTCCAACATGACCCTCGTATTGTCAAAATTAGAAGTGATGATGACTACTGGATTGCCACACTATTAGATCCCCGGTACAAGTCCAAATTTTGTGACATAATTCCAGCCATAGGAAGGGACGCACGTATGCAGGAGTATCAGCAGAAGCTGTTACTCGATCGTAGCTCGGCTTTTCCACCAAACAATCGTGCAGGTGCAGGGAGTGATTCTCCCAGTTGTAACTTGCCAAACATGGGACGGTCTCGTCATCTTCAACAGTCTACCCGTACCAGTAGGACCGTATCTGGTGCTGGTAACAGCAATTTTATGGAATCTTTTCATAATTTTTTTACACCCTCCTTTGCAAGGCTACCAGAGACAACAAGTCTGACACATAGTCAACGGCTGGAGAGGATGATACAGGAGTATCTCCAAATGAACATCGATGCCATGACTTTGCAAATGGAGCCTTGCTCATTTTGGGCTTCAAATCTAGAAAAATGGCCAGAGCTATCCAGTTACGCCTTGGAGATTTTGTCGTGTCCAGCTGCCAGCGTTGTCTCTGAACGTGTCTTCAGTGCTGCTGGGTGTGTGCTGACAGATAAGCGCACGCGTCTGTCCAGTGACAATGTGGACAGACTGACGTTCATCAAAATGAACAAGTCATGGATCCAGAAGGAATTTACTACCCCTGTGTCATCCTGGGGAGAGTAAATGCTTGTGGATTTGGAATGTTCTTGATGCAAATCAAAACATCCTGTTTGCAAAAAGGGCACAAGTGCTGCCACTGAAAGGGGTGGGTGTGTGTGGGGCCCAATTTTTGGAAAAAAGGGAGACTCCGCTTGGAGTAACCCTTGCTTGCTGTGTTTTTTAAAAGGAGCCAAGATGAACAAGTCATGGTTCAGCAAAGACTTTTACCTACCCCGGTGTCATCCTGGGGACGGTTAAGAATGGCGTATTTTTGAATGTGCTTGATGTAAATCTAGCTGTGAAGTGTACAACTGGGGCACAACTGCTGCCACTGAAGGGGTGGGTGTGTGTGGGGCCCAATTTTTGGAAAAAAGGGAGACTCCGCTTGGAGTAACCCTTGCTTGCTGTGTTTTTTAAAAGGAGCCAAGATGAACAGAGCTGGGATCAGGAAAGACTTTGCTACCTACCCCGGTGTCATCCTGGGGACGGTTAATTATGGCGTATTTTTGAATGTGCTCGATGCAAATCTAGCTGTGAAGTGTACAACTGGGGCACAACTGCTGCCACTGAAGGGGTGGGTGTGTGTGGGGCCCAATTTTTAGAAAAAAGGGAGACTCCGCTTGGAGTAACCCTTGCTTGCTGTGTTTTTTAAAAGGAGCCAAGATGAACAAGTCATGGTTCAGCAAAGACTTTAACCTACCCCGGTGTCATCCTGGGGACGGTTAATTATGGCGTATTTTTGAATGTGCTCGATGCAAATCTAGCTGTGAAGTGTACAACTGGGGCACAACTGCTGCCACTGAAGGGGTGGGTGTGTGTGGGGCCCAATTTTTGGAAAAAAGGGAGACTCCGCTTGGAGTAACCCTTGCTTGCTGTGTTTTTTTTAAAAGGAGCCAAGATGAACAAGTCATGGTTCAGCAAAGACTTTTACCTACCCCGGTGTCATCCTGGGGACGGTTAATTTTGGCGTATTTTTGAATGTGCTCGATGCAAATCTAGCTGTGAAGTGTACAACTGGGGCACAACTGCTGCCACTGAAGGGGTGGGTGTGTGTGGGGCCCAATTTTTGGAAAAAAGGGAGACTCCGCTTGGAGTAACCCTTGCTTGCTGTGTTTTTTAAAAGGAGCCAAGATGAACAAGTCATGGTTCAGCAAAGACTTTTACCTACCCCGGTGTCATCCTGGGGACGGTTAATTATGGCGTATTTTTGAATGTGCTCGATGCAAATCTAGCTGTGAAGTGTACAACTGGGGCACAACTGCTGCCACTGAAGGGGTGGGTGTGTGTGGGGCCCAATTTTTGGAAAAAAGGGAGACTCCGCTTGGAGTAACCATTGCTTGCTGTGTTTTTTAAAAGGAGCCAAGATGAACAGAGCTGGGATCAGGAAAGACTTTGCTAACTACCCCGGTGTCATCCTGGGGACGGTTAATTATGGCGTATTTTTGAATGTGCTCGATGCAAATCTAGCTGTGAAGTGTACAACTGGGGCACAACTGCTGCCACTGAAGGGGTGGGTGTGTGTGGGGCCCAATTTTTGGAAAAAAGGGAGACTCCGCTTGGAGTAACCCTTGCTTGCTGTGTTTTTTAAAAGGAGCCAAGATGAACAAGTCATGGTTCAGCAAAGACTTTTACCTACCCCAGTGTCATCCTGGGGACGGTTAATTATGGCGTATTTTTGAAAGTGCTTGATGCAAATCTAGCTGTGAAGTGTACAACTGGGGCACAACTGCTGCCACTGAAGGGGTGGGTGTGTGTGGGGCCCAATTTTTGGAAAAAAGGGAGACTCCGCTTGGAGTAACCCTTGCTTGCTGTGTTTTTTAAAAGGAGCCAAGATGAACAGAGCTGGGATCAGGAAAAACTTTGCTACCTACCCCGGTGTCATCCTGGGGACGGTTAATTATGGCGTATTTTTGAATGTGCTCGATGCAAATCTAGCTGTGAAGTGTACAACTGGGGCACAACTGCTGCCACTGAAGGGGTGGGTGTGTGTGGGGCCCAATTTTTGGAAAAAAAGGAAACTCCGCTTGGAGTAACCCTTGCTTGCTGTGTTTTTTAAAAGGAGCCAAGATGAACAAGTCATGGTTCAGCAAAGACTTTTACCTACCCCGGTGTCGTCCTGGGGACGGTTAATTATGGCGTATTTTTGAATGTGCTTGATGCAAATCTAGCTGTGAAGTGTACAACTGGGGCACAACTGCTGCCACTGAAGGGGTGGGTGTGTGTGGGGCCCAATTTTTGGAAAAAAGGGAGACTCCGCTTGGAGTAACCCTTGCTTGCTGTGTTTTTTAAAAGGAGCCAAGATGAACAAGTCATGGTTCAGCAAAGACTTTTACCTACCCCGGTGTCATCCTGGGGACGGTTAATTTTGGCGTATTTTTGAATGTGCTCGATGCAAATCTAGCTGTGAAGTGTACAACTGGGGCACAACTGCTGCCACTGAAGGGGTGGGTGTGTGTGGGGCCCAATTTTTGGAAAAAAGGGAGACTCCGCTTGGAGTAACCCTTGCTTGCTGTGTTTTTTAAAAGGAGCCAAGATGAACAGAGCTGGGATCAGGAAAAACTTTGCTACCTACCCCAGTGTCATCCTGGGGTTGGTTAATTATGGCGTATTTTTGAATGTGCTTGATGCAAATCTAGCTGTGAAGTGTACAACTGGGGCACAACTGCTGCCACTGAAGGGGTGGGTGTGTGTGGGGCCCAATTTTTGGAAAAAAGGGAAACTCCGCTTGGAGTAACCCTTGCTTGCTGTGTTTTTTAAAAGGAGCCAAGATGAACAAGTCATGGTTCAGCAAAGACTTTTACCTACCCCGGTGTCGTCCTGGGGACGGTTAATTATGGCGTATTTTTGAATGTGCTTGATGCAAATCTAGCTGTGAAGTGTACAACTGGGGCACAACTGCTGCCACTGAAGGGGTGGGTGTGTGTGGGGCCCAATTTTTGGAAAAAAGGGAGACTCCGCTTGGAGTAACCCTTGCTTGCTGTGTTTTTTAAAAGGAGCCAAGATGAACAAGTCATGGTTCAGCAAAGACTTTTACCTACCCCGGTGTCATCCTGGGGACGGTTAATTTTGGCGTATTTTTGAATGTGCTCGATGCAAATCTAGCTGTGAAGTGTACAACTGGGGCACAACTGCTGCCACTGAAGGGGTGGGTGTGTGTGGGGCCCAATTTTTGGAAAAAAGGGAGACTCCGCTTGGAGTAACCCTTGCTTGCTGTGTTTTTTAAAAGGAGCCAAGATGAACAAGTCATGATTCAGCAAAGACTTTTACCTACCCCGGTGTCATCCTGGGGATGGTTAATTATGGCGTATTTTTGAATGTGCTCGATGCAAATCTAGCTGTGAAGTGTACAACTGGGGCACAACTGCTGCCACTGAAGGGGTGGTTGTGTGTGGGGCCCAATTTTTGGAAAAAAGGGAGACTCCGCTTGGAGTAACCCTTGCTTGCTGTGTTTTTTAAAAGGAGCCAAGATGAACAAGTCATGGTTCAGCAAAGACTTTTACCTACCCCAGTGTCATCCTGGGGACGGTTAATTATGGCGTATTTTTGAATGTGCTTGATGCAAATCTAGCTGTGAAGTGTACAACTGGGGCACAACTGCTGCCACTGAAGGGGTGGGTGTGTGTGGGGCCCAATTTTTGGAAAAAAGGGAGACTCCGCTTGGAGTAACCCTTGCTTGCTGTGTTTTTTAAAAGGAGCCAAGATGAACAAGTCATGGTTCAGCAAAGACTTTTACCTACCCCGGTGTCATCCTGGGGACGGTTAATTATGGCGTATTTTTGAATGTGCTCGATGCAAATCTAGCTGTGAAGTGTACAACTGGGGCACAACTGCTGCCACTGAAGGGGTGGGTGTGTGTGGGGCCCAATTTTTGGAAAAAAGGGAGACTCCGCTTGGAGTAACCCTTGCTTGCTGTGTTTTTAAAAATGATCCTAGATGAACAGATCTGGGATCAGGAAAGACTTTGCTACCTACCCCGGTGTCATCCTGGGGACGGTTAATTATGGCGTATTTTTGAATATGCTCGATGCAAATCTAGCTGTGAAGTGTACAACTGGGGCACAACTGCTGCCACTGAAGGGGTGGGTGTGTGTGGGGCCCAATTTTTGGAAAAAAGGGAGACTCCGCTTGGAGTAACCCTTGCTTGCTGTGTTTTTTAAAAGGAGCCAAGATGAACAAGTCATGGTTCAGCAAAAACTTTTACCTACCCCAGTGTCATCCTGGGGACGGTTAATTATGGCGTATTGTTGAATGTGCTTGATGCAAATCTAGCTGTGAAGTGTACAACTGGGGCACAACTGCTGCCACTGAAGGGGTGGGTGTGTGTGGGGCCCAATTTTTGGAAAAAAGGGAGACTCCACTTGGAGTAACCCTTGCTTGCTGTGTTTTTTAAAAGGAGCCAAGATGAACAAGTCATGGTTCAGCAAAGACTTTTACCTACCCCGGTGTCATCCTGGGGATGGTTAATTTTGGCGTATGTTTGAATGTGCTCGATGCAAATCTAGCTGTGAAGTGTACAACTGGGGCACAACTGCTGCCACTGAAGGGGTGGGTGTGTGTGGGGCCCAATTTTTGGAAAAAAAGAAGACTCCGCTTGGAGTAACCCTTGCTTGCTGTGTTTTTTAAAAGGAGCCAAGATGAACAAGTCATGGTTCAGCAAAGACTTTTACCTACCCCGGTGTCATCCTGGGGACGGTTAATTATGGCGTATTTTTGAATGTGCTCGATGCAAATCTAGCTATGAAGTGTACAACTGGGGCACAACTGCTGCCACTGAAGGGGTGGGTGTGTGTGGGGCCCAATTTTTGGAAAAAAGGGAGACTCCGCTTGGAGTAACCCTTGCTTGCTGTGTTTTTTAAAAGGAGCCAAGATGAACAAGTCATGGTTCAGCAAAGACTTTTACCTACCCCGGTGTCATCCTGGGGACGGTTAATTATGGCGTATTTTTGAATGTGCTCGATGCAAATCTAGCTGTGAAGTGTACAACTGGGGCACAACTGCTGCCACTGAAGGGGTGGGTGTGTGTGGGGCCCAATTTTTGGAAAAAAGGGAGACTCCGCTTGGAGTAACCCTTGCTTGCTGTGTTTTTTAAAAGGAGCCAAGATGAACAAGTCATGGTTCAGCAAAGACTTTTACCTACCCCGGTGTCATCCTGGGGACGGATAATTATGGCGTATTTTTGAATGTGCTCGATGCAAATCTAGCTGTGAAGTGTACAACTGGGGCACAACTGCTGCCACTGAAGGGGTGGGTGTGTGTGGGGCCCAATTTTTGGAAAAAAGGGAGACTCCGCTTGGAGTAACCCTTGCTTGCTGTGTTTTTTAAAAGGAGCCAAGATGAACAAGTCATGGTTCAGCAAAGACTTTTACCTACCCCAGTGTCATCCTGGGGACGGTTAATTATGGCATATTTTTGAATGTGCTTGATGCAAATCTAGCTGTGAAGTGTACAACTGGGGCACAACTGCTGCCACTGAAGGGGTGGGTGTGTGTGGGGCCCAATTTTTGGAAAAAAGGGAGACTCCGCTTGGAGTAACCCTTGCTTGCTGTGTTTTTTAAAAGGAGCCAAGATGAACAAGTCATGGTTCAGCAAAGACTTTTACCTACCCCGGTGTCATCCTGGGGACGGTTAATTATGGCGTATTTTTGAATGTGCTCGATGCAAATCTAGCTGTGAAGTGTACAACTGGGGCACAACTGCTGCCACTGAAGGGGTGGGTGTGTGTGGGGCCCAATTTTTGGAAAAAAGGGAGACTCCGCTTGGAGTAACCCTTGCTTGCTGTGTTTTTTAAAAGGAGCCAAGATGAACAAGTCATGGTTCAGCAAAGACTTTTACCTACCCCGGTGTCATCCTGGGGACGGTTAATTATGGCGTATTTTTGAATGTGCTCAATGCAAATCTAGCTGTGAAGTGTACAACTGGGGCACAACTGCTGCCACTGAAGGGGTGGGTGTGTGTGGGGCCCAATTTTTGGAAAAAAGGGAGACTCCGCTTGGAGTAACCCTTGCTTGCTGTGTTTTTAAAAATGATCCTAGATGAACAGATCTGGGATCAGGAAAGACTTTGCTACCTAACCCGGGGTCATCCTGGAAACGGTTAAGTATGGCGTATTTTTGAATGTGCTTGATGCAAATCTACCTGTGAAGTGTACAACTGGGGCACAAGTGCTGCCACTGAAGGGGTGAGTGTCTGTGTGGCCCAATTTTTGGAAAAAAGGAAGACTCCGCTTGGAGTCACCTTGTGGTGTTTTACATGATTTTAGAAGGGCGTGCCATGCCTATATCTGTGTCTCCTCTTTTTCCTTGTCCTGCTCTTTTGTTTGAGTATATGTCCTTGTCACTTTTCCATGTGTTTGTGTTGTGAGTTGTTTGTCACATTTTAGACACCTTTGAGGGTGTTTTCTAGGTGTTTTTTATGTGTTTGTGAATGCCTGCCATTGTTTCCTATGCGGTTCGAGTTCGGTTCGTCGAACGTTCGACGAACCGAACTCGAACGGGGCCTCCGTTCGGCGAACCGACCTCGAGCCGAACCGGGACCGGTTCGCTCATCTCTAGTACTGGGTCTCCCCAGTGGTGGGAACTTAGTGTGTGTGTTCTTTTATGTTCACGGTTTTATGTGACTTTGTCACTTTTAATGATTCACCATATTAAAAGTTAAGTTTTAGGAGAGTTTTGTTGTTACATATTTTGGATTTTGTATTTCTCCTGGACGCCTTTCTGTGCTATTTGAATACTCTTGTTGGTGGGTCTTCAATATATCAGTAACTAGCTTACATCTTCCTTCTTCTCTGACATCGCAGGGTCCTGTCGAACGGCGGAGAGACGACACACCGAGTCCACATTAGCTTAAACAAGTCATTTTTACTGGCATCTGGTTTGTTTTGCACAGTGCACAGCAGAAACAGTTGGGTTACCACATGGCCAATGGTCACAAGTTTCGGAAGAGATTTAATGACAGAGTCTCTCTGTGAGGTAACCTTTCTATGTCTCTTTCTCGGTCCCTGCTCTGAGGGCTCTGTGACTCCCTCTTTAACCCACTCGTTAGTTTCGTCACTGGTTTTCCTAGGAGTCTGATGCTGCATGGTTTCTTTATCTATCCCGCAACAGCGTCGTGAACTTGGCTTGGGGTTAGTAGTCAGACTCTTGATGGGTGCCGGGACTCCTCTAATTTAGGATCCCAGGTTAACAGTCAATGGTTTGGGTATAAGCCTGACAAACCTACTCGGCTCCGTTATACCGGTGTCGACCTGAACTCTTCAGCCGGCTCTCACCAGACCTAAAGTGTCCCCTTTCCGTCTGGGTTACCTCTTTTCCTGTGTCTTTCTTTTCTTTGAGGTACCCTCACTCAGGACGTCGGGCCTATGTTAAATTCCTTAAGGAATTTATCTAGATGTTTAGCGAGCCCCAAGGGGCTCCACAGAAGTTCATAATGTTGAGCCATGAATACACTTTTTTTTCACCACAAACCTGGTACTTGAACCATGTAGCTTTTTTTTTCACAAGGGTATCAGGAAAAAATGTACCATAAAACGTATTGTGCAATTTCTCCTGAGTATGCAGATACCTCACATGTGGTGGAAAGTAATTGTTTGGGCGCATGGCGGGGCTCAGAAGAGAAGGAGCACCATTTGACAGCAAAATTGGTTGGAATCATTAGTGGATGCCATGTCACATTTGGAGACCCCCTATGGTGCCTAAACAGTGGAGCTCCCCCACAAATAACCCCATTTTGGAACTAGACCCCTCAAGGAATTTATCTAGATGTTTGGTGAGCCCCTTGTACCCCCAGGGGCTCCACAGAAGTTGATAACGTTGAACCATGAAAATTTTTTTTTTTTTTTTACCACAAAATTTTTGCATCAATCAGGTAGCTTTTTTTTTTACAACGGTATCAGGAAAAAATGCACCATAAAACGTATTGTGCAATTTTTCCTGAGTACGCAGATACCTCATATGTGGTGGAAATTAATTGTTTGGGTGCATGGCGGGGCTCAGAAGAGAAGGAACGCCATTTGACTTTTCAAACGCACAGACGCAGTGCACTGATCGGCCACTGCAGGACGCACGGTCGGATAAGATACAAAAAGCGTCGGGGATACGAAAAAAAAAAACAGTCACGCCAAAAATTGCTCAGGGATACCGATCCGTTATGTGCATCCCTGATCAGCGCTCGGCGGGACGCACGGACAGATGCGATACAAAAAGCGTCAGGGATACGGAAAAAAGTCACGCCAAAAATTGACCATGGATGCAGATACGTTATGTGCATCCCTGGTCAGCGGTCGGCAGGACTCACGGACTGATGCGATACAAAAAGTCTCGGGGATACGAGAAAAAAAAAGGCCAGCCGAAAACGGACCACTGATGCACAGACGGATGAGGTGTAAAAATGGACAGGAGATACAGAAAGAAAAAAAAAAGTTATACTCACAGTACCCAGAGGATTAGCAGGAGGATCTCTGACCAGAAGAACTGCAGGAGAAACAGAAGGCAAGCGACATGGACAGCTTTACAGGAGCAGCAGGCAGGACGTTGGACAGCTCTGCAGAATACCCAGGAAGGACCCAGCGATGGAGGCAGATGTGATCGGGCCAGTGAAGACCTCGGACAAACACAGGTAACAGGACGTCAGGGGTATAGCAGAGGGGTAGGGGGAGAGCAGAGGGGGAGTGGGGAGAGCAGAGGGGGAGTGGGATACCAGAAAAGGAGCTGCAGAAGCAGAATAGAGATCAGGGGGCAGGCAGGCAGATTGCGAGGGGAGCAGATCGGGATGTCGGTAGGCAGATCGGGGTGTGGGGGGGCAGATCGCAGGGGGGCACGGGCAGGGGCCATCACGGGAGCACGCAGGGGGCGTCACGGGAGCGCGCAGGGGGCGTCACGGGAGCGCGCACGGGCTGCAAGGTGAGCACAGTACTCACGTGGAGCAGGAGCAGTGACATCAGCGGCGGCAGCGGTGGCGTGGTACCACAAGTACCAGCCAGTGCACACTGCAGACATGTTTGGGGAGAGCTTCCCAGACCAGCACAGGCCTGGGGAGGGCGGCCACCTGCAGATCAGACCGCCCCACTGCACACTGATTGGAGCGATTGCGCGTCATAGCAAGATCGCTCCAATCAGTGCTGCAGGGACTGGGGGCGACATGTTTGGGGTCCACCTATGATCTGCTGTAGCTGCTACAGCATCTTCTACCTGGATCTCACTGTATGGCACTAATTCAGGCATTATTTTTGCCGAAATTAGTGCGAACGATGTGGTTGGCGGTTCAGATTTGAACAGCCAATCACATCGATCGTCGATGGGGGGTGGCGATGGGGGGTCAATCAAAGGTCCCCTGCTGTAAGAAACAGCAGGGGACATCATTTGAAAGCCGTTGCTATGGCAAAGGCAACCAAATGAACTTTAGGCAGTAAAGTTACGTCCCTGGTCGTTAAGTCACGTTAAAATAGGACATAACTTTACTGCCCGCAGTCGTGAAGGGGTTAAGCGGTCTAGATCATTGAGGGATAGATTGGTACACAGCCACTTCCGTGGGTTGGAACCTAATAGACAGACGACGAGTATTAAGGGCTGTTCTAGGTGTCATGATTGTATCTCCTGTGCTCTGGTTGAGGAAGGTAAAGAATTCACTGACTCTAGATCTGAGAGAAGGTTCCATATTAGATGTTTAATCATATGCAAGAGAAAAGGAGTAATCTACAGAATAAAATGTATTTGTGGAAAGTTGTACATCAGAAAAACCATTAGAGAACTGAGAAGGAGAATTGGTGAACACAGAAGGGACATCATTAACAATAATGACACACCGGTGGCGAGGCACGTTAATCTTGAGCATGGTGGAGATATAAAATGTATCTCGAACATGGGTATAGATCACATACAAACGCCTATATGGGGAGGAAACTGGGATAACCTTTTGTTACAAAAGGAGTGTTTCTGGATTTTCAGATTGGAGACCCAGTCACCGCAAGGAATGAATGAGAGTCTATCCTTTGCTCCATTTTTAGGTGCACGCTAGTGATAGGTTGAGCGTAGGAGGGACAGCCACCGAGGAGCGGGGGCACCATTTACGTTAAACTCTAGGGTGCCGACCTCCGCTAGGTAGGTAGGGTAAGCCTCCAGTAATAGGTGTGAGTATAAGGTCTCACCTATTAGTTTGGTGGTTGTCTCACTTACTTCCCTGTTCGTCACAGTTTGGTGCCTTCCTTGTCTGTCTTTTTCTGGTACTTTGCTATATCTCATTTTGTCCCTAGCGGGGGATGATGTTGATGCAGAGTGTTGGCCCCACATGCATTCGTTTCTCTAATATGTGGTGTATAAGGGCCCTTGAGGAAGAATATATCCCTTATTTCAGGACCGTGTTTTGGACCCTCTCCCTTCATACCCTTATGGCTTGGTTTAAATTCCTTTTAGCACTATATTGGTACTTTGTCCCTGTATCTGGACTCTAGAATACCCTGTCTGGTATAAATTGGCTTTTCTAAAATAAATGAGGATTCCCTTTAGGCCTATAATGTGATGTAGGAAAAAGTCCCTGCTTTGAGCATTTAATTTTTGGATGTGCACTACAGTTTTGACCTCTAAATAAATACAGGGTTTAATCTGGGAAACATCTTGCATAAACACTAGTCTATATAGCATATAAGAGTGGATAAAACAATCATTTTTTTGCCATCTGTAGTCATTTCATGAGATACTCTGAGCAGGGATTTTGTGTGCTATATCCCTGCTCAATTAATGATGCATGATAGCAGGCGATTTAAGCGCTATATTGAGAATAGGCTCTGCATGATTGCATGAGCTGTAGTGGAGCGCAAGCCTGCGCTCTAGTCCCTGATCAATGATGTAATATGGGCTGGTTTGGTCGTCGGATGATTACGATCACGTGCCTGTGACGTCTCCTGCTTTGCAGTGAGGGATATGCCTTCCAGGAGACGCACGGTGAATGAGGAGGGGGCGGTGCAATTGTCACATGATCGTGACTGAGCATGTGCGGGACCTTTAAAAATGGCGGCGCCCATAGCCACATGTGCGCCAGCGTTTGTGCATACACACGCATGGAAGAAGCACAGTGAGTGTTTGGCGGTGTCTCTTTTATGTCCTGTTTAAAGACTTTACATTATACACTGGGTGGCTTGGTTCATTGGTAATGAGCGCTATACTATATATTTCTTTGTAGCCCGCTTGTGTGGTAAAACCCATGATGTTGTTGTGATGGGAGATATTGTTATGGCGATTGGTAAAGACTCCCCTGATGAGTGAAGGCAATAACAAAACGCGTCGGGAGTGACCTCATTGATCCACACATGCTGCGATGACAGGAGGAAGTATACCCTGATCTGCAGAGAGATTGTTCCATTCATCCACAAAGATTGTGATGACTACTATGAAGGAGAGAGTCAGTTATGCATAAATATCCTGGGATGGGAAACATCTGATGAATCAAACTGGGTGAAATCTTTCCTTATACTTATAAAAATGACCCGTCTCAGTATGGAAATGATGTCTTAGTGGTCTGTATTGATTTGTATCTCACTGAGTTTATAAGCAATCCCGTTTTTTCCCTGTTGTTTGGGTGTTGAATTCCCTCACGGGTGAGTACGGGAGCTAAACACCACTGTGAATATAGCTATTTCACAGGGTCTGTGTATCTGTCTTATATGTGCACACGTACTGGGTCTCCCCAGTGGTGGGAACTTAGTGTGTGTGTTCTTTCATGTTCACGGTTTTATATGACTTTGTCACTTTTAATGATTCACCATATTAAAAGTTAAGTTTTAGGAGAGTTTTGTTGTTACATATTTTGGATTTTGTATTTCTCCTGGACGCCTTTCTGTGCTATTTGAATACTCTTGTTGGTGGGTCTTCAATATATCAGTAACTAGCTTACATCTTCCTTCTTCTCTGACATCGCAGGGTCCTGTCGAACGGCGGAGAGACGACACACCGAGTCCACATTAGCTTAAACAAGTCATTTTTACTGGCATCTGGTTTGTTTTGCACAGTGCTCAGCAGAAACAGTTGGGTTACCACATGGCCAATGGTCACAAGTTTCGGAGGAGATTTAATGACAGAGTCTCTCTGTGAGGTAACCTTTCTATGTCTCTTTCTCGGTCCCTGCTCTGAGGGCTCTGTGACTCCCTCTTTAACCCACTCATTAGTTTCGTCACTGGTTTTCCCAGGAGTCTGATGCTGCATGGTTTCTTTATCTATCCCGCAACAGCGTCGTGAACTTGGCTTGGGGTTAGGAGTCAGACTCTTGATGGGTGCCGGGACTCCTCTAATTTAGGATCCCAGGTTAACGGTCAATGGTTTGGGTATAAGCCTGACAAACCTACTCGGCTCCGTTATACCGATGTCGACCTGAACTCTTCAGCCGGCTCTCACCAGACCTAAAGTGTCCCCTTTCCGTCTGGGTTACCTCTTTTCCTGTGTCTTTCTTTTCTTTTGGGGTACCCTCACTCAGGACGTCGGGCCTATGTTATTTCTAGCCCTTCTTTCAGTCATCAATTTTCTCTTGTCTCTTCTTGTAACTCCTTACTGACTGACTCTTAACTGACTGTCACTCAGTCGTCCTGTCAATCATGTCGCGTCTCACGCTCAGCTAGGCTCCACCCCCTTATGGACCTATTATATAAACAGTCCCAGGAATATGAAGGTAGGGGGCTGCTGAGTCAATGTTACTCAATCTAATATAAGACTCTGCCTTTCTTCTCTCTTTCACCTGTAACCAAAGAGCACTGCATCTTGCTGTTAAGGTGCTGTATTCCCCTGTAGTGCCTAACCACAGGGGCACCACACATGTAATGCAATCCTGTGGAATCACAGGTCCCAGCCAACTTCACATTGCAGAGCACCAATGCTTCTGCAAAACATACCGGCCATTTACAATGCTGCCGGTTGATGCCTCACAACAGCAACAATTTTTTTTTCCAGAGGCTCAGAGAATTCTTTGACATGAAGTGCCATGTAAGGCTGCTTTCACAAATCCGGTTTTTGCATTGCGGCTCAATCCGGCTCAAAAACCTATGCAACGGATGCGGCGAAAAAAAATGGATCCGTTGCATAAGTTTTTCCATGTGGCCTGTCCGTTTTTTGATGGATGTGGCTTGATACTGAGCGATGCGCAGTGCAAAAAAACGCATCCGGTGGCCGGATGCGTTTTTTGCCGCAGGACGCCGCATCCGGCGTCCATAGGCTTGTATTGTAAATTGCGCCGCATCGCGCCGGATCCATCGCAATGTGTTTTTTTCGCCACACAAAAAAACGTGCCAGGCAACGTTCCATGCGGCCGCCGCATGGGCTAAATATGCCGCATCCGGCAAAATCGGATGCAACGCAAGGCCATGCGGCACAATACGGCGCTAATGCAAGTCTATGCAGAAAAAACGCAATCGGCGGCAACAAAGTAAACGGTTGCGTTTTTTCTACAAAGCGCCGTATTGTGCCGCACAGCAAAAACCAGATGTGTGAAAGCAGCCTAAGGCTTTGTTCACACAGTGCATCTTCTATTGCATTTTTTGTGTGTTTTTTAGGTCACAAAGATGCACCAAAATGCATGCATTTCTTTACACCCAGCAAAGTCTCAGATTTCTATTTTGCTGTCCACACTGTACATCTTTTCTTGTCGGCATCTTGGCTGCATTTTTGAAGATGTAGCCAAGATGCAGTATTTCAATTATTTTTGCGTTTTATCAGCGTTTTTGAGATACTCAAGAGATTTAACGTAAAAAATGCATTGGGCAAAATGCGGTAAAAACGCAGCAAAAATGCATGCTTTTTTATGCGTTTTTGCCGCGGGTGCGGTTTTTGTTGGAGCCAAAAATGCTGCATCTTACGAGGCACTATGTGAACATAGCCATAAACATCTAGTGACCATTATGAGTATGTGAGCGATAATACCAAAATGTAACACACCTTCTCCCCATTCACACCTGAGACCAAGTAACACTAATGAGACACATGACACCAAGGAGAGAAGATGGCTGATTGGGCACAATTTAGCCATTTTCACTTAGGGGTGTACTCACTTTTGTTGCCAGTGTTTTTGACATTACTGACTGTGTGTTGAGTTATTTAGAGGGCACCAAATTTACACTGTTATACAATCTGTACACTGACTACTGAACATTGTATAAAAGTGTCAGATCGGGGGGGGCGTGGCCGGCTGCAGAGTGATGAGGAAGTGAAAATCCTCTGCTCTGTGTTTCACTCAACAAAGCTACAAAATACAGCAACTTGGATGGACCTTAGCCTTTATTGAACGACAGAGAGCACAAGAGGACTCTCTCTTGATCATTTTGGTACCAAAATTATCTAAATCGGGCTCTCCTAGCCTGAGTAATTAACTCGATGTGTACTGTGGCTATGTGTACAGAGAACAGGGAGCCGGCACTGGCAGTGTGAGAACGGCGGACGTGGTAACGAAGGTAAATATCGGGTAACCAAGGGAAGGGCTTCTTGGTTACCCGATGTTTACCGTGGTTACCAGCGTCCGCAGAAGCCGGCTCCTGCTGCCTGCACACGTAGCAGAGTACACATCGGGTAATTAACCCGATGTGTACTGTGGCTAGGCATGCAGGGAGCCAGCGCTAAGCGGTGTGCGCTGGTAACCAAGGTAAATATCGGGTTGGTTACCCGATATTTACCTTAGTTACCAAGCGCAGCATGCTTCCACGTGAAGCAACGCTCCAGCGATCCCTGCCAGGTCAGGTTGCTGGTGGGATCGCTGGAGCGTCGCTTAGTGTGACATCTCACCAGCGACCTCCTAGCAACTTACCAGCGATCCCTATCAGGTTGTATCGTTGTTGGGATTGCTGGTAAGTTGTTTAGTGTGACTGGGCCTTAAGTGATGAAGGCAGTGCTGCCCTGACTTTATATTATCCTGTAAATAGGAGATTCTCCTATATAATAAACTATACAACTGCTTTTAGGCTATGTTCACACACTGCGTATTTTACCTGCGTTTTTGGTCCATTTTTGCTGCAGAAATTTCTTGAGAAATTCTTGTAACCTTTCTGCAGACATTCCCCAGCAAAACCTATGGGAAAAAAAATTAGCTGTGCGCACACTGCGTTTTTTTCTTAAGAAAATTCTTTCAGTAGATTTTCTTAAGAAAAAGAATGAGCATGTCACGTCTTTTCTGTAGCTAACTGCGTTATTTCACTCCATTGACTGTAATGTAATTATGAAATAGCGCCGGAATAACGCAGGTAGCAAGTGATGTGCGTTATTCCTGTGTTATTCCTGCATTATACCCATGTTATTTCGCGTTTTCGGGACATAGTGTACTTCCCTGCCCTGTGTTTTGCAGGGAAGTGATTGAAACCACAAGAGAAAAGAGAATGTGCACAAAGTGGGATCACCAAAAATTATCATGCAATAACATTTTATTATATCCAAAAGACATACAAAACACATAGATGTACATTAAAAACAATTAAAAAGCAAAAAAGCTTATACAGTTATTTGGTGCCAATGATATATACCACCAAAATGCACCCCACCCTCTCAATGAGCCACAGACAAACCCCACATAATACGTCAGGGCAAATGTAATAGCCACAAAAGGTTCAGCTCAGTCAATAGCAAGCAGTAAAAATGACATGCTAATAAAGACAAAAGCAACCAGAGAATAATACTGCATATAAATACCTCAAAGCATGATGATGACCTGACCCTGAAGTATATGCCTAAAAAAAATTTTTTTAGAGGCAAAACATATACCCAAAGAAATGTCGCAAGGGGTGAATGGCAAAGCAATAGCATGAGAGGAGTGGGGTGTAGACCCCACGCGTATCGCTACAAAAAGTTGTAGCTTCCTCAGGGGAAATGAGGCAGACTATGGTAAGTGTGTCTTAAATAAGCAGGTTAATCAAAGAAAATTACTTACAGGCATGGACCCGGAGGAGGGGGAGAGAGAAGTAACCATGTAAACTGAGGACGCCGGTGGGCGCCGCCATTGTCTGTCACGTGACCGGACCATATGATCACCATGACGTGCAGTCATCACAGTCTGAGCGCATGCGCTGTAATGCCAGTGCTACAAACGTACTTAACAGTCCCATAAAAGATAGAATAAGCGCGCAAAGAACACATAGATTAAACATGCGAAATAGATAGTACATCCGCGCTAGATAAATGAGTTTGTGTAACTCACTTGTTTGAACAGAAAGCCACGTCAGTGTGCGCATGCGCAGTAACCATAAGGAATCCCTGCAGGGACATTTCGGCTTCAAAAATGAATACCGCGAAAACATGATATATACACAGTACAAGGGTAAATCACCAAACATCATTAGATAAGCAGCAAATATCAAACAGTCATATAGACACCTATGTTATGGAATAATGACGCAAACTGATCACATATTGATGTACCCTTGTAAAACGTACCCATATGAGAACTAGGGAATAATCGCAAGGTGCACCTCAACCAAAATCACTGGGCAGCACACACACTCATTCACCATCTGTGCGCACAGTACAAACAGCAAACATTCACCCAAAAAGGGATTGATTGTGAGAACTGTGAGTGCAAAAAATATTGACCTTACATAAACATGCGCTGCGCTGCAACAATGTATACTCCTACAGGGGACGTTTCAACCCAGAAATGTGAACCCACCATAGATACACACGACCACTGCATAAGTAGGTCGCAAAAGAAGGTTTAGAGGACTTAAAGGGCATGAAGGTGGCCAAGGCAACCGCACAGGTGGCCATCCCGCATTCGCGTCACACTAGTCCCGCGTACCCTGATGCGGGAACACTCAGTCTGTGTGCGCAAAGCGGGAGGCATGTATGCGCATAAGGGACCACAGAAAAGGCAAAATATCAGTTCCAAAAAGGCCCCATCAGGGTGTTTGAAAAAACCCTGCCCAAAAGCATCACAATGCGTGAGCCGATCCCAGGACAGAGCCAAAAAAACATAATGGCACATAGTATCGTCACCTATACAGCTGTCACATATTTAATGGTATTAAACAAATGCCAACAGGATGTCATGTCCAATGTTAGTGAATAGCAAGGTCCCATTCTGACGAGTCTTCATACAATGAGGTCGGCAGCTTGAATATGTTCACCACCAGGAAGTAATTGTAGCTCCAAAAACCATGATAGAGAGGAAAAAGCAAGGAGGCGAACTTCAATCCACACGTCAGGAAAACAGGTATCCAAGAAAAATGTTCTTCTCCAACTAAGGTCGACAAGCCCTGTTCAGGGTAGATGGAACCTGGTCCACATGGTCAGAGCCCTGGAATATTATAAAATTGTATACGTGAACAAAAACAAACCCACACCAAAAGAGGGGGGGAAGACCGGGGTCCAGAATGTTATATATACTGGGGAGGAGGGGGGGAGAGAGAGGGGGGGGGGAGGAAAGAGAAGGGAGTCAAGAGAGAGAGGAGGAGTAAAAGAAACGGAAGCACCAAACAAGCTGATGTACATGACATCAGACTGTCTTAAACCCCCATATGAACAAGATGCCACATCATGTTGGGGAAAATTCAATCTAACTGGTGCTAACCGAACACTTACTTCTTATAGAAGCCAGTGAACAAAAGTTCCTCATTCAATCCCCGAGGGGAGAGACTCTGTAGTTGGTATATCCATCTCGCTTCCCTTCTCAATAATTCATCAGATATCCTACCCCCCCTTATGTTGGTTGGTACATGCTCCAGCACCAAAATCCGGACCTTCCGGAACGAGCACCCATGTGAATCAAGGAAGTGTTTGGCCACAGATGTGATGGGCTTACCTTGAGCTTGATCCTTTTGTGCTCGACCGATGTCCGAAAAGTGGTGCTGGATCCTGCGGCGGAGCTCCTGTGTGGTCTGTCCCACATATAATTTCGGACACTCGCAGACCAGGAGATATACTACATTCCTACTTCGGCAATTTGAGTAGAATTTAGTTGTGATGGTTCCTGGAAAAACATCAATACGGACACAGTTGTCAGCGACTAGAAAGGGGCAGATGGTACAATCACCACATGGGAAAGACCCGACTAATTTGTGTCCCCGACCCAAAGAAATAGTGGGTCTCTTGAAGTGGCTGGAAGAAAGCATATCTTTCAAATTCCTCGCACGCTTAGCGGTCAGTTTGGGATGAGTATTAATGAATGGGATCAGCCTGGGCTCGCTGAGAAGAATATTCCAATTCTTTGTAAGGACCTGTCGTACCTTATCCCAATGGTTGTTGAACGTAGTCACCAGGTTAATAGTACCCATCTCAGTTCTTTGTCTGCCGCGGAACGTATCAGACCGTGGAATGCTGGCCGAAAATTCAAAGGCTTTGGAAACAATCTTGCGTGGATACCCTCTCTTAATAAATCGTGAGGTCAGATCTTGTGCCTCCTTCCTGAAGGTGGTAACATCGGTGCAGTTGCGGCGTACCCGCAAAAACTGACCTTTAGGTATCCCATCTCGCACATGTTTCGGATGGAAAGAGGAATAGTGTAACACACTATTAGTAGCCGTCTGTTTCCGGAACAGAGATGTTACGATGTGATCGTTCTCCAAAATAACCTTCAAGTCAAGGAACTCCACCATTGTGGTTGATATATTGGACGAGAGTCGAATGTGCCATGGATTTTCATTCAGCTGGACAATGAATTCCTCACAAGATGCACGGTCACCTGTCCAGAGAAATAGAACATCGTCGATGTATCTAAACCAGTGTGTCACATGCCTCTGGAATGAATCGATGAGCGCCAGCTGCGTCTCCTCCCACCAACCCAAAAAAAGGTTGGCGTAGGAGGGGGCACAGCGGGCGCCCATCGCGGTCCCAGACGCCTGTTTATAGAAAACACGATCGAAAACAAAAAAACTATTATGTAGAACAAAATTTAACAGTTCGAGAAGAAACGAATCGTGTTTTCTATCACCTGTGGAGCGACGATCCAGAAAGTAGGTGACCGCTTGAATTCCCAGATTGTGTTCAATACTCGTATACAACGACTCGATGTCCATGGTGTCCCTGAAGCGTCGTCAGCTGTACATCGCACCTG